>NC_141818.1:49915213-50072713 GCF_982586985.1 Callionymus lyra | reverse complement strand
ACAGTCTCACACTGACCGCATGTTGTTTACTCTTTCACAGGTTTCTGCATGTTTGTGCTGAGTTTAGTGAAGAGACATTACCGCCTGCAGTTTTATATGGTGTGTATATCAGCCCAGTAACCAGCCGGTGTCACAGCTGACCTGCTCCTCTGTCGCTTCACTGCTCCTCATTCAACTCTACTCTCTGCTCCTCATTCAACTCTACTCTCTGCTCCTCACTCAACTCTACTCTCTGCTCCTCACTCAACTCTACTCTCTGCTCCTCACTCAACTCTACTCTCTGCTCCTCATTCAACTCTACTCTCTGCTCCTCATTCAACTCTACTCTCTGCTCCTCACTCAACTCTACTCTCTGCTCCTCACTCAACTCTACTCTCTGCTCCTCACTCAACTCTACTCTCTGCTCCTCACTCAACTCTACTCTCTGCTCCTCACTCAACTCTACTCTCTGCTCCTCATTCAACTCTACTCTCTGCTCCTCACTCAACTCTACTCTCTGCTCCTCACTCAACTCTACTCTCTGCTCCTCATTCAACTCTACTCTCTGCTCCTCACTCAACTCTACTCTCTGCTCCTCACTCAACTCTACTCTCTGCTCCTCACTCAACTCTACTCTCTGCTCCTCACTCAACTCTACTCTCTGCTCCTCATTCAACTCTACTCTCTGCTCCTCATTCAACTCTACTCTCTGCTCCTCATTCAACTCTACTCTCTGCTCCTCACTCAACTCTACTCTCTGCTCCTCATTCAACTCTACTCTCTGCTCCTCATTCAACTCTACTCTCTGCTCCTCATTCAACTCTACTCTCTGCTCCTCACTCAACTCTACTCTCTGCTCCTCACTCAACTCTACTCTCTGCTCCTCACTCAACTCTACTCTCTGCTCCTCACTCAACTCGACTCTCTGCTCCTCATTCAACTCTACTCTCTGCTCCTCACTCAACTCTACTCTCTGCTCCTCATTCAACTCTACTCTCTGCTCCTCATTCAACTCTACTCTCTGCTCCTCATTCAACTCTACTCTCTGCTCCTCACTCAACTCTACTCTCTGCTCCTCACTCAACTCTACTCTCTGCTCCTCACTCAACTCTACTCTCTGCTCCTCACTCAACTCTACTCTCTGCTCCTCACTCAACTCTACTCTCTGCTCCTCACTCAACTCTACTCTCTGCTCCTCACTCAACTCTACTCTCTGCTCCTCACTCAACTCTACTCTCTGCTCCTCACTCAACTCTACTCTCTGCTCCTCACTCAACTCTACTCTCTGCTCGACTCTATCGCAGCATGAATCGCTCTGTTTTCTTTGAGCTTAAACTCGTCTCAATGAGTCGTAACATATTGGCTTCCATCGGTTCATCCCTCATTTCCTTGTCTTTTCTTTAACAATTCATTCAGTCGCTCTAATAATTGCAGTATTGTTACTTTTGAGAAAAACTACATTGATTTGTATTCTGTGTATTCATGAAGTTCTAGAGGGAAACTTGCTAGAGTATTTCAATTAGTAGTATTTATTAGATTTTTTAGTACAAACATAATCAAAAAAGAAGAATAAACATTTGCAGAAATATTTACTTGTATATTTACATGACACTTTTGTAGTTTTTAATTGATATTCTACATAATATTGCACTAAAGTTTAAGTAAAACACACGTGCAGATCTAAATGAATATGATCTTCGACAAACATGCTCTTGTTGGCTTGAACTCATTTATAAAGTCACGCTGTGTTAATAGTTTAAATCATCTTTGGTTCAAATGTGTCTTGCATGTCATTCTTTCAAGCGATGTTTAAAAAGCTATTGCGACACTGAACTCATCTGCCTCTTGTTGAAGCTTGTTTGTGCCTCATCGCTCCTCTCTCTCGTCACCCGTCGACTCGTGAGCCGGCGCGACTTCATTCCGGCGCGCTGACACTCGTGGTTTATGTCTGTGTTTGCCATTCCAGTTTGCTTGGACCCATGTGACCCTGTTGATTGTGGTTGGTCAGTCCCACCTTGTCATTCAGAACCTGTTTGAAGGAATGATCTGGTAAGCAGCTCCAGGAGGAATCTCCTCGCTGTGTTTGATCTCACACACACGCACACACACGCACACACACACACACACACGCACACACACACACACACACACACACACACACACACACACACACACGCACACACACATATCTTTGTTTCATAAATTCTTGCTGTCACATTCAATACTGTTCGACACCAACAGCTGTAACATTACGACCACTTCACAGTATGGAGATATCATATATTTCCTATGGTTCCATCATGTAAAAACAAAACTGTAAAAAAGAAATGTTCTGAGAGGAACCAGGATCAGTTATTTTGATGATTGTGGTCATAATGTTTTCACTGGTTGGTGTGTGTTCAGTTCAACTTCTCTCACCGAGGTCGACCCTGTTCTTCCAGGTTCATCGTCCCGATCTCCATCGTCATCTGCAACGACATCATGGCCTACCTGTTCGGCTTCTTCTTCGGGCGCACGCCGCTCATCAAGGTATGGAAACATCTCTTCAGATAAACAACACAAACCACACCATGAATAACGTCACAAAGGTGAAGGTAATAATAACTAAACGACGACATAAATAACATCACAAAAGTGAAGGTAATAATAACTAAACAACAACATAAATAACATCACAAAAGTGAAGGTAATAATAACTAAACAACAACATAAATAACATCACAAAAGTGAAGGTAATAATAACTAAACAACAACATAAATAACGTCACAAAAGTGAAGGTAATAATAACTAAACAACAACATAAATAATGTCACAAAACTGAAGGTAATAATAACTAAACAACAACATAAATAACGTCACAAAAATGAAGGTAATAATAACTAAACAACAATATGAATAACATCACAAAAGTGAAGGTAATAATAACTAAACAACAACATAAATAACGTCACAAAACTGAAGGTAATAATAACTAAACAACAACATAAATAACATCACAAAACTGAAGGTAATAATAACTAAACAACAACATAAATAACGTCACAATACTGAAGGTAATAATAACTAAACGACAACATAAATAACGTCACAAAACTGAAGGTAATAATAACTAAACAACAACATAAATAACGTCACAAAAGTGAAGGTAATAATAACTAAACAACAACATAACTAACAGCACAGAAGTGAAGATAATAATAACTAAACAACAACATAACTAACAGCACAGAAGTGAAGATAATAATAACTAAACAACAACATAAATAACAGCACAGAAGTGAAGATAATAATAACTAAACAACCACATAAACAACATCACCTGGCTCTGAACTGTGTGTCAAGAAGCTCTAACTAAGGAAGACTTGTTTGGACTCCTTCACGGTCCAGAACACGATCTCTTAAACATGGGTCAGATGATGCAGCGAGGACGATGGATTAACAACGGAGCCGCGTCGATGCAAAGACATTTCTTTGTTTCTGTCCCCGCAGCTCTCCCCCAAGAAGACCTGGGAGGGCTTCATCGGAGGCTTCTTCTCCACCGTGGTGTTCGGCTTCCTCGTGAGTACCAGTGTTGACGGGACAAGGTCATGTGTTGAGGTTAAAGTCGCATGTTTTCATGAGTAGAAAAGTAGAGTTTGTTTGGTGATGGAGGACAAATGAGAGATCATTCATATGAGCCTCAAAGAGAGAAAAAACCAACTGAATAAGTCTATGGTTTGGTTCTTGACCTGCTGATGTTCCTGAACGTTCTCTCCTGACCTTGTGTCGTCAGCTGGCGTACCTGCTCTCGCAGTTCCAGTACTTCGTGTGTCCCGTGGGCTTCAACAGCGACACCAACGGCTTCACGGTGGAGTGTGAACCCTCCGACATCTTCGTGATGCAAGAGTACAGACTTCCCGCCGTCGTCAGGAACACGCTGCGATGGGTGAGTCCGGGCGCAGGTGGACCTCTGTCCTGGTCCTGGTCCTGGTCCTGGTCTAACCCTCCTCGAATCTCTTCCTCCCACAGGACACGGTGACCTTGTACCCGTTCCAGATCCACAGCATCTGCCTCTCCTCCTTCGCCTCCCTCATCGGACCCTTCGGCGGGTTCTTCGCCAGCGGGTTCAAGCGGGCCTTCAAAATAAAAGTAAAGACATTCATTTTTCACAACATTTGTTTTGAAAGGAAAGTCATGAGAGAAAACATGATTGACAGATGAACACAAAAGTGATCCTTGTTTTAGAAAATGTTTCTTTAAAAAAATTTAAAGTTTGAAAGTCTACACTTTCATATTAATAAAAAATATGTTTTGATTGAATCTGCAACAATTGAAGGTGTTGACCTCTGACCTCGGCTCACACTAATATTGACTGTTGACACATTGAAGTCGAACTAATATAAACACAGTTGTTTATTCACGTCAGAGAAATTCATTTTGTCATCTCTCCCTTTTTTTCTCTCCTTTTTCTCCTTTTGTCTCCTCTCTTTATTTTTCTCTGTCTCTTACGCTCTTTTTCCATCTCTCTGTCTTCCCTTTTTATCTCTCTTCCGCTCAATTTTTCTCAGTCATTTTCTTTCTCTCTTTCTCTATCTTTTTCTCTCTCTCACTTCTTCTTTTTGCTCTTTTTTATCTACGTGTCTTCTCCATCTCCTTCTCTCTGTCTCCTATAATTTTTTTCTTTCATGGTCTCTTATCTTTCTCTCTCCCTCTCTTCCTTTCTCTCTGTCTCTCTCTGTCTCAGTCGCTCTAATGTTTGAAGGTTTTAATCAAAGAAGCTTTTTATTCAGTTTCATTCATCATATATTTTTTCTCTCTGGTACTTGAAAAATATGCAAATTAAAAACAAATCTTCCATGTGTTTGACTCTCAACTCAAATCTAATTCTGGACGTGTTTCTTCAGGACTTCGCCAGCACCATCCCTGGACACGGAGGCATCATGGATCGCTTCGACTGTCAGTACCTGATGGCAACTTTCACGCACGTGTACATCGCCAGCTTCATCCGGTGAGTGAAGAGTCTGAGCAGCAACAGGCGCAGCAACAGGCGCAGCAACAGGCGCAGCAACAGGCGCAGCAACAGGCGCTTTGAAGCAAGAGCTTGAACAGCTGTTGTTGGAATGTAAAGTTTGTTCTTCATTTTAGTTGTAACCACATAAACCTGGTTAATCCACTACTGTATTCACAAATTAGCCCCAATATAATACTGACAGAACAACACAAGGTAAGAGACCAGAACACAAAGTCTGTTACAATTTGGAACATGTCATTTAGAAATATTAGTTTTTTTGCTTCACTTCTATCATTTTTTCTCCAGTAACGGATAAAACCTGAACATTCCTAGATACAATTATTTGATTTATTTGGTAAACAATTTCTCGTTTTTATTATTTTTTCAAGGCACTTTAATGTAGGAGTCTCTTATATTATTTATTGCCAGTATTGTAAACTCAACTCAGGCTTTATTTATGGTGTTGACGGTATAGAATAGAAAAATTAAATAAGTTAAGCAACAAAACATTACATAACATGGGCATGAAAAATAAATAATTTGTTTATTTAATTGTATTTATTTTTAATTTTGTTAAATAAATGTATATTTATTTTATTATATTTTATTTTTCTTTAATTTGTAAATTTCTTATTTATTTTTATTATTATTTATATTTTATTTATTTATCAGTGAATGTATTTTTATTATTATTTAACCTTATTTAATTTTTATTAATTTTTCACTATTATTATTTTTTATTTTATTTATCTATGTAGTTATTTTAATTTTTTTCATTTTATATGTATTTTTTTTTTATTATTATTTTACTTTATTTTATTTTGTTTTGTTTTATTTGGAAGGCAGAGCGGTTGAATGGGTTCTGGTCTCTCATTTTATTTATATTTATTAAACTAATTTTTCTGTCAACACCATAAAACAAACCATGTCTTGTGTTCGGAATACCGTCAAAAGAAAGGTTCTGATTCTGAAGAGATTTTTTTCAAGACAGAAACTGAGACTGAATCTTAGTCACAGTTGAAGCTGCTGTCAATCAAACCCAGAATCCAACGTTTATCCAAACATCCGTCGCACTGATCTCGAGTCAGTGAGGCTCCGTGTGACCCTGGCTTGCCGGGACACTGACCGGTCTTCTCTTGTGGTCGCAGGGGTCCGAACCCGAGCAAAGTCCTGCAGCAGCTGCTGATGCTGCAGCCGGAGCAGCAGCTCAGCATCTTCCACACGCTCTACTCGCACCTGCAGGAGCAAGACATGCTGCCCCCTGCTGGCCAGGACGAATGAGCCCCGAGTGTGAGTGTGTGTGTGTCGCTGCGCACACACACTGAGTGACGTTGGGGTGTGTGTGTGTGTCCTTCCTCCAGCACATTAAATCTGACTCTCGAGTCGACTCCAGACTTTTCCAACGTTTGCTTCCCTGGACCGGCGCCCCCTTGAGGACTAGAACTGTCTGAGCACACGCGGCCGAACCCGGGACCCGCGCCACAGACCGGACCCTCCCCCCCCGGGTGAGTGACGGGCGGTGGCGCCGTGACGTCGTGTAGCATGTGGTGACGCTTCCTCATCGCCTCCCTCACTTCAGCCTCGTCCGACGGCGCGTCGCCGTGACGACCGCGCCGGAGAGTTGTACATAAACATAGTGACGTGTATCTTTAGCCGGACGGATAGCGTAGCCGTTCGGCCGTAACATTACGACCACCCCCGGCCCGGCCAACACCGGGCCGGGGGTGGTCGTAATGTTACGGCCGGACGTGTAGTTGCTTTTTGACGAGTGATGCAGGAACAGCTGATCCCAGAGCTGCTTCTTTAGAGTCGCGCCGGGAGAGACGAGGGGGTTTTCAGGGAAACGCTTCCGTCGACTGATCTGAGGTCAGACCAGAGCAGCAAAGATAACACTGAGACTGATGACAGATCTGAGTCCAGATCAGTGGTGGACGATCGACTTCCTCACGAGTATAAAATCAAGTAAAAAAAATAAATAATTCAATTATTATTTTATTGTTATTTTGAATTTGATACAAAATTCTAATATTTTTTTTAGATTCACTTGAACTTTTTGAGAAGAAAAAAACACTTAAAAATGACAAAATTCTTAAAACAAAAACCCAAATATTATTTAAAAACTATTTATAAATGATAGAAATAAACACAAATTAAAATTCTTAGTCTTGACCTTTGACCTTTAGAAACAGTTTTTTGTTTTTTTTAACTTATACGAGATAAAGTGATTTTTTTCTCACAAAAAAACCCAAAATTGTCTAAAAATGTTTGTTTAGCTTCAAATAAAATCGTTATAAAATTATATAAAATAAAAAAAACTTTGCCCTAGTCTGAGTCCGTCTTTAACTCCCATCACTCACGAACAAGACCCCACTCCAACTTCACAATCTGGAGGTGCTGATCCTCATCCCTCAAACTCCTCAGGCCTTTCAGGAGCGTTTCCCAGAATTCCTCCTGCTCTCGTCCCGGCGACTGTAGCCGCGACCGTCGCTTGAACTGCTGTTTTAGATTCTATTTATGCATCGAGTGAATGTTGGACATATTTAGCAATACTTCTCTCAAAACTTGTCTCAATACTTCTCTCAATACTTGTCAATACTTCTCTCAAAATACTTCTTATGCAACAACGACTATTGTTTACCAAAGTTGATCAACACTGAGGGGGGGGAGGGGGGAACACCCGGACTCCGGATCTGGACCCGGAGTTCTGACGTCGTGCAATCTCTGTCTTTTATTATTTATGGTGTTTGTTTGCGAGGAATCTTCACGTATGTTCTCGGTGTGACTGCGGCTCTGAGGGACCATCGACCTGAACGACGTCTCTTTTGTTTGCACGTCAAGTCGTGTTTCGCCTAAAAATAATTAAATAAAATGAAGAATTACGACACAAAACAAATCATTTTGTTAAATTGTATGTTATTGTGAATAATATTAAATCTCAAATCAATATGAAATATATTTATTTAGTCTATAAATTAAATTATATTTAAAGAATATTGAGATTATTGTTTTCAAATTATCCCACGTTTTAGTTGATATACTGTAGATGAAGATAAAATGAAATATATATTTATTTTACTTTATACTTTCTAACTGTTCAGCCCTGAATTAATTAATTTAAGTGTGATTTTATTAAAACCAGATCATTTATTTATGACGAGGATAAATGTTGAACTACTTTAAAAATGTCACTTTTACTCTGAAATCAAGAAAAGGTGACGCAGGCGGGATCGTCGGTGTTTTACAAACTTGTGTTGGACGAGAAAAGACTTGTTTTCAAAGACGCACTGTTTATTTATTTTGTTTTCCTGTTGATTTTCTAATGAGACGCCGAAGAGTTCGGATCAGGAGTGAAACCATGTGACGTGTCGACTGTATCGGGTCAATAAAGTTTTGTTTTCTCCTCCAGGACTTGTTTTTTTTCATGAAAAACACACTTTTTTCATCTTGATAAACGAGTTTATTATAAAATGTTGACGTTAAAGTGCATCAGACACTGAAGCTCACGTCGACTGTAAAAAATTAAAACAGCAGAACAAACGAAACTAAACCTTAGAAATGATTCATTTCAGGATTAAAACAAATAAAAACAGATTTTTACATATTGGTCAGAGGTTTTAGCTACAATTTATTCTTAGTAAAGTGATTTTATTGAACCATTATTTTTACTAAACCCTCTTAAATTTCATTTTAAAATTAAACACATTTATTTATATATAAGATGTTTGTTCAACAGATTCATCGATTTGGACGAATGTTGGTGAAAACGACACAAACGAAGACTTCTGTGATTTTCACACTTTTCCTCCTCATTCTTCTCAAAAACATTAGTGTTTTGAAAACCAACTATTTTTTCAAGGATCTCCAGGACGGATAACTTTGATTTATGAACATAATAATTTAATTTAAAAAACATTTATTTTACTAAAAACCTTTTTTCGAGTTTCCTCACTTGAAAATGACATTTTAAATTCATAACACGTTGGTTTTTTGTGCATTTTTTTAAATCTTTGTCGTGCGACGGATTCATAGATTTGGACGGAAACTAAAAATTCAGTTCATTCCCTTATTTTCTGCTGATCATAATTCCATGAAGGTAGATTTATTTATATTTTATTAAAAATAAAACTTCAAAACTTGTTTTTACTTCAGTCCAAAAAAATGTAATTGTTTAAAAAAAATTAAATTAAATTAAAAAAACATTAAATTGTTTTATCATTTAATTAATTGTAATTTGAATAGTTTTTCCATTTGAAGCGAAGAAAGTTAAAAAATATACATATATATATATTTTAATCATACATCGTTTCACTTAAATAAAATTTAAAAATAGAAGAAAAAAAATAGAATTTTCTTGTAGATTGAAGCAATTTTCGTGGGATTGAATCATCCAGACACAAATCAAACAAAAAACGATGATTTCAATCAGAGAAATTTTCCAGTAGCTTTTGTTTGGATGTGAAAAGAAACAAAACTACCTTCATTGACGATAAATAAACTTGAGTGACAGCAGCTGATTATAAAACATACCTGACGGCAACATTCTGCCATCTAGTGGCCACGGCGGGTAATGCAGCAGGACTTCTGTTAGATGATTATGTTGAGGATCATGTGAGCGACGATCACGAGGCAGCAACACGTCACCGTCAACTTCTCAAGACACGGTGACGGGAGGGTCAAAGGGCACCCTGGCCTCCTCCTCCAGGACGGGGTCGCGGGGGTTCGGGCAGAAGAGGAAGCGCAGCATCGCCATGGCGACGCGCACCAGCAGCCTCAGCAGCAGGAAGGCGGCGGGAACCGTGATCTCCATCAGGTGGAAGATGGAGGCGCTGAAGCGGCTCAGAGCGCACGTCAGGAAGAAGGTGCCCAGCGTCACGCACGGGTACAGCGCCAGCTTGGCGAGCATGAAGACGTGCTCGCGGCCGCCGTAGCGCACGTGCGGGTGCAGCGTCTCGCGCTCGCCGAACAGCGCCGCCACGTAGATGGCGAGCTGGAAGATGCCGGCGCAGAAGATGATGACGCAGCTGATCTGGATGGCCTCCAGCTCGTTGCGGGAGTTGCGCGGGAACTCGTGCGTCAGCTGGTACGCCAGCGGCAGACCGCCCACGAACGCCAGCGACAGGTTGTTGAGCAGACCCATGAGGCGGGTGGTCCGGGTCACGTGCAGGAAGAGCGAGTGATGCACGAACCACAGCAGGCCCACCGTCACGAAGGAGCCGAAGTAGGCCAGGAACTCTGGGCCGTAGACCTGCAGGGCCGCCACCAGACTCCCCCCGAACTCTTTCTGGACCAGAGCCGGGTCCGGAACGTTGTCCTCGCTGCAGGAGCAGAACAAGACCAGGATCACGGAAGGATATATAATATGTAAATATAATAAATATATAAGAATATTTTAATTCAACATTTCAAATGAAGGTTTGTGAATGAAAATGAAAGTTGTTTTAATTATTTAAATGTTGTTGTTTTTCAAGCATTTCATTTATATAAAAAATGTTAATTCCTGAGTAATAGAAATCCAAAATTCGTATATTGAATATTGAAAAACTACAAAATTTACTAAATGAATAACTTCTTTATTTACTCATAGAGTTTGATATTCTCATTCCAATAGTTAAAAAATACATTTTATGAATTCAATACTTTTTCATTAGTAGTCTTTTAAATTCAATATAAATGTTGGTATAATAGAGTCTCCAGACAAAACCAACAGAACTACTTGATGGAACTTTCAACCAATCAGGCGACGGTCGCATGATTTAATCCACGAGGCTAAAAAAGAAAAAGTATTGAATTTAGAAAATATATTTTCAAATTATTTTATATACATAAAATAAAACCATGCATTAAAAATCGATTATTTAATAAAAAAATGTTTCAAAAAAGGAATCAACTTTTCAAAATGTACAAATTATAATCAAATATCAAATATACAATAATAGGTCAAATACAAGAGACACTAGTGAAGTAAATATTTACTTTTTAAGGTATATTTCTTCTTCACAATATCGTATTGAGTGTCTGTTGAATTTTCCCTTGTTTAATATTTGTATTATTTTATCACAGTTATTTTTATAATTATTGTTTAAATACAGAAAAAAATATTATTTTATTTTAATTTTATTCTAATTTATTTTTCTTAATTTTTATGTTGAAATTAAACCTCTGGCCACTAGATGGAGGCAGACATTACGTCCTTTGCAGCTGAAGGAACAAAGAAATCCAGTGAGATAAAATAATGGCGTTAAGTTAATAAAAACCTTTCAATATAGACGTTATTTTATTCAGTTATTTAAAAAAAACATGTTTACCAAAAATCAATCAAATATTTGAGAAGTTAAATCAAATATTCCGATGATAAACCTGTCATCCATGACACTGACCAGATGTCCAGGATGAGCAGCGTGGCCACGATGGCGTAAACTCCGTCACTGAACGCCTCCACCCGCTCCTTGCTCAAGGGCTCGCTGGGCAGGTGGGAGTAGAACACCAGCAGGTCCGGACTCTCCTCCTGCGGACCTGAGACACAGACCGGCGTCAGAGACCCGGCTCCTCGGACCACTTCCTGGAACCCACCGAAGGCTTTGCTGCGACACCAGGTGGCGCTCTGGGCGATGTACGGCAGGAAGACCACGACGGCCAGGAGCACGTACGACTGCGGAGCCACAATCTTAGCTGGACTGCTGGGGTCTGGAGCACGAGAGACTCACCAGCTGGAACAGGATGACGGAGAAGATGCTGGCGAGCAGGCAGACCAGCGGCACCTTCATGATGACCCGCAGGATGTGGGTCCTGAAGAGGCTCCGGTCCGGAGAGAGCTGGATCTGCTGGCTGAGCAGGTGCGGGCGGCTGAAGGCGTAGAGCACGATCACCGACTGTGGCGAGAGCGTCGTGATCACATGACCCTCGACTCGTGGTCTCAGCGACTCACCTGGATCAGTCCGATCACCATCACGCAGCCGCAGAACAGCAGGATCCCCAGGATGTTGGCGGGAAACGTCGCCATCAGTGAGAACTTTAGACCAGAATCATGGTTTTATGGATCAGGGATAAATAGAATCAATTAATCTTTCAAATGTTCTTTTTTTTTAATTCAATAATTTCTATATTAAAAGGTTATTTGTTGTTGTTTTGTTGTCAGAATAATTAAGTAATAATATTCAAATGTATTTATTTTTTTAAATAGAGTTTCACATTCTGAATCCAATAATAAAAAAATAAAATATCTTAATTTAATATTATTTAATTCGTAGCCTTTATAATTCAATATACAAACGTTGGTATGATAGTAACATCTTACCAGACTAATCCAATCGAGCACTGATCCACTCGCTCTAACTTTTAAACGCACACTAAGCTGTGAAACTAGATTTAGTTAAAAATATCTGAAGTTTTATCATTGCTTTGAATCCAAAATGATGAATAAACGCAGCAGTGTTTCTACGTCGTCATGTGATCGTCTGTGCGTCGCATGATTGGCTGAAAGTTCACTCAATTAGCTCGGTGCTCTATTGGTATTGTCTGGTTGAAATATTATACGTTTTTATATTGTCAGTGATATACTTTAATTAATAATGTTTTTAACAAGAATACCTCTGGGATTCTAACTGGCAACCGAACCTCCCACAGTTGATTTAGGCACATTTAGCTTTTAATAAAAAGGAAAAAAAAAATAGAAGGAAAGAAAATACGGATACTGTATTTATTTTTCTTTTCACCTTCAAATGTAATTTTTATTTGTATCATAGTTCTTTTATGGTTTATAGTTTTACATCTTAAATTTTTTTATTTTTTTTTATTTTATATTTAAAATTAACATTCAAATATTCAAGGCATTCATTAATTTGTTGTGTTGCAATAAAACACCTGGCCGCTAGATGGCACAAGTCATTAAGTCTTCTGAAATTAAAGGAACAATGGAATTCCAGTTAAGACTGAGGACGAGAGGATACAATGACTCCAGCAGCTTTTAAAACAGGATGTTTTGGTTTGAAAACAAATGAAAGTAGTCATGTCTGTAAATACTACAACACCAGAGTAAAGTACTGGACAATACTACACATATATCCTTGGTACTACAGTATTACTATATAGGAAAATATATGATATTGTTCCTCCTGTATCGTGATAGGTTTCACCTCTAGTGACCTCTAGTGACCTCTACTGACCGTGTACGGCAGGAAGGTGATCAGCATCATGCAGGCCTGGAGAGAGAAACAGATCAATTTGTAATATTGATAACTGGTATCAAACTATAAATGATCAACAAACATCTCTGACTCTTCACTGATGTAGTTAAAGCGTCTCTGGACTCACCAGGTTAAGCAGCGCCAGACAGTCGTCGATCCTCACGATCACCTGGAACAACCTGATCAACAGAGACAATCAGTAACAACCACGGTCGGTCGAGGTCAAAGGTCGTGGAGACCTGATGTGAGCGGCCCAGGCCACCGTCACGATCAGGAAGGTCATCAGGTAGACGGCGATCTTGGTGGTCAGCAGCAGCTGGACGCTCTGGGTCAGTTCCTGGAACACAAAAGACCACAAGTTACTTTTGAAGGAAGAGAAGATCTGTGTCTGTGGCAGGTTCTCACTGCAGTTACACTGTTCAAACAGCAGGGGGAGTCTGGAACAACAATGAGCACAATATTATTGTGTTGACGATGAAGACACTGTATCGTGATACACCAGCAGCTGTTTCATGACGCCTCATCAACTCATCACTACATCTATGTCATTTTTTAAAAATATTAAAGTATTGTTGATAATAAGCTCTACTTGACAGCAGGTGGCAGTAGAATCCAGGAACTTGCTCGCACAACACACATCACATAAGAAAACATGGTGAAAAATACTTGATAGGAATTATGGATTCAGATGGTATTACAAAAATGAAATCATCTTTTTGTGTCTAAGAAAATCCTGGAAATTGTTATGTTATGTTACTAATGTATTGTCGAGTACTTGACTCTGGTGTTGTGATAGTTTAGTAACAAGTATATATGTGTAGTATTGTCCAGTACTTGACTCTGGTGTTGTGATAGTGTAGTAACAAGTATATATGTGTAGTATTGTCCAGTACTTGACTCTGATGTTGTGATAGTGTAGTAACAAGTATATATGTGTAGTATTGTCCAGTACTTGACTCTGGTGTTGTGATAGTGTAGTAACAAGTATATATGTGTAGTATTGTCCAGTACTTGACTCTGGTGTTGTGATAGTGTAGTAACAAGTATATATGTGTAGTATTATCCAGTACTTGACTCTGGTGTTGTGATAGTTTAGTAACACGTATATATGTGTAGTATTGTCCAGTACTTGACTCTGGTGTTGTGATAGTGTAGTAACAAGTATATATGTGTAGTATTGTCCAGTACTTGACTCTGGTGTTGTGATAGTGTAGTAACAAGTATATATGTGTAGTATTGTCCAGTACTTGACTCTGGTGTTGTGATAGTGTAGTAACAAGTATATATATGTGTAGTATTGTCCAGTACTTGACTCTGGTGTTGTGATAGTGTAGTAACAAGTATATATATGTGTAGTATTGTCCAGTACTTGACTCTGGTGTTGTAGTGTTTACAGACCACATGACTCTTGACGAAGTCATAACTGCTTTCATTTGTTTTCAAACAAAAATACGTCCAAACATCAGCTTTGAGTCGACAGTATCCTCTCGTCCTTAGTCATCGCAGGGATCTCGCGGGATCTAATTTTTCCTGCGAAGGACGTAATGACTGCTGCCATCTAGAGGCCGGAAGTTTAATTGCAACACAAAAACGCTATGAATGGTTACATGTTAATTGTGAATATACATTTATTTTAAAGACACTTTATTGAAATATATACTATTAAAGAACTATGATAAAAAATAAAATATGTTTTTAAAGACCCGGTGTTATCTTGATCTTTTAAGTATATATTTTATTGAGTATTGTTTTGATTGTTTAAGCGCTTTGTGACCCTGGTCTAGAAAAGCGCTCTACAAATACTAATTACTTACTTACTTACAGTGCTGTTGAATATCGATTCAGGATTGTGAGAAAAACATTTTTGTTTGGATATTATCTCACACCCGTCTTCAGGTATTTAAAGTATTTTATCACCTTGTGTTAGTAAAACTCACCTCCTCGTCTGTCAGTCTGGTGTGAGCCACAGGTAAGATCTGTAACAAAAGGAATTAAATGATATTATTTACTATTAAATACATGCAACGCTATACATTCCTGTTAAAAGATGTTTATTTTAATAAAGGTATGTTCTCTGACACGTCAACACACTCGTGTCATTAAAGTTAAATAAACCTGTCAACTAGTAAAACGTTTTTAAAAAACACAAACTCTATATGATTTAATTTTACTTTTTTATCTGAAGGTCTGACAGTAAGAGTAAAACTGTTTTGAGAACTGCTTTTCTGCCATTAAAATGATAAATAAATAATAATATTGAACGTCACTGACCATGATGGTTGCTATGATGGAGATGAGATTAGATGAGAACATTAAAATGATAAATAAATAATAATATTGAACGTCACTGACCATGACGGTTGCTATGATGGAGATGAGATTAGATGAGAACATTAAAATGATAAATAAATAATAATATTGAACGTCACTGACCATGACGGTTGCTATGATGGAGATGAGATTAGATGAGAACATTAAAATAATAAATAAATAATAATATTGAACGTCACTGACCATGACGGTTGCTATGATGGAGATGAGATTAGATGAGAACATTAAAATGATAAATAAATAATAATATTGAACGTCACTGACCATGATGGTTGCTATGATGGAGATGAGATTAGATGAGAACATTAAAATGATAAATAAATAATAATATTGAACGTCACTGACCATGACGGTTGCTATGATGGAGATGAGATTAGATGAGAACATTAAAATGATAAATAAATAATAATATTGAACGTCACTGACCATGATGGTTGCTATGATGGAGATGAGATTAGATGAGAACATTAAAATGATAAATAAATAATAATATTGAACGTCACTGACCATGACGGTTGCTATGATGGAGATGAGATTAGATGAGAACATTAAAATGATAAATAAATAATAATATTGAACGTCACTGACCATGACGGTTGCTATGATGGAGATGAGATTAGATGAGAACATTAAAATGATAAATAAATAATAATATTGAACGTCACTGACCATGATGGTTGCTATGATGGAGATGAGATAAGATGAGAACATTAAAATGATAAATAAATAATAATATTGAACGTCACTGACCATGACGGTTGCTATGATGGAGATGAGATTAGATGATAACATTAAAATGATAAATAAATAATAATATTGAACGTCACTGACCATGACGGTTGCTATGATGGAGATGAGATTAGATGAGAACATTAAAATGATAAATAAATAATAATATTGAACGTCACTGACCATGACGGTTGCTATGATGGAGATGAGATTAGATGAGAACATTAAAATGATAAATAAATAATAATATTGAACGTCACTGACCATGACGGTTGCTATGATGGAGATGAGATTAGATGAGAACATTAAAATAATAAATAAATAATAATATTGAACGTCACTGACCATGACGGTTGCTATGATGGAGATGAGATTAGATGAGAACATTAAAATGATAAATAAATAATAATATTGAACGTCACTGACCATGACGGTTGCTATGATGGAGATGAGATTAGATGAGAACATTAAAATGATAAATAAATAATAATATTGAACGTCACTGACCATGACGGTTGCTATGATGGAGATGAGATTAGATGAGAACATTAAAATGATAAATAAATAATAATATTGAACGTCACTGACCATGACGGTTGCTATGATGGAGATGAGATTAGATGAGAACATTAAAATGATAAATAAATAATAATATTGAACGTCACTGACCATGACGGTTGCTATGATGGAGATGAGAGCGTCACTGTAGGCCAGCAGGCGGTGAGAAGACTGGGTGATGTTCGGGTCTTCATGAGGGACAGGAGGCTTCTCCTCCACCTGCTCCTCGATAAGGACGTCTTCATCAGGTCCTGCCATCCTGGAGGAGAGAAGCGTCGGCGAGGAGCCGCTGGACGGAGATGTTTGCAAACAAACACACGCAGGTCAGCTGACTCCCTGAGACACCGGATCCGGAAGTAAGGACGCTTCAAAGATCGTTGACGTAAGAGAGCGCTCACTCTCTCTATTTAACTGACTTGTAGAACTATTATTAAATTAAATAATTTCTACATTTAAAGGTTTAATTTGTTTTATTTATTTATTTTATTCGAATATTTTATTTATTGATTGATTGTTTTTGAGCACATTGAGTTTGATATTTGAGTTATAACAAATTTAATTATTTCTATATTACTTAATTCGTAGCCTTTTAAATGTTATATAAAGAGTTTAGTATAATAAAATACCAAACGAGTACCGAGTGACATGATCAACTTTCAGCCAATCACGCGACACACAGTTGATCACGTGACTAAGACTCGGCGCTCCTTTGTTGTTGTCTGATAGAACTGTCCTTTAATTACAATATACAAAATATAAGTATATTTAAGTTTTTACTAGCATTAATTAAACATTTAAAATGACTTCACTGTGTTTAAGTTTTTCTTGTTCACCACATTTAACTTTCAATTGGAACAAGCAGAGTAAATTAAATCCTATATTTATTTATTTATTTATCGATAGATTTAAAAATGTTGATTTACCTTGTGTTCGTGTCAAACTGCATGACCTTGTCTCTCCCATATTTCCCCCCAAAAAACATTATAAGATAACATAAAGACATGCGGAAGCATTTATTAAACCCTTTAAATAATTTCCACCTAGGATTGAATTAAGATTTCATCCTTCTTCCTTTTCTATGATTCATTAAAAGGTTCTGGTGCACATATATCTCCACGAGAAAACCAGATGTCCATCATGGACTTCTCTGTCTGTTGTTCTGTTCTTCTGGAGCTCCCACATCATGACACACATGTCTTGTTGTTTCCTGACAGATGTGCGTTTGTGTTGCTGGAACAAGAAGCTGATTCTCTGGAGAAAAGAAGAGGAACTGGACAGAATTAATGGAAAAATAAAAGATTGTTTCACATGATAAATATCTGACAGATGTTCATCTCGTTCACTCCCTGTCTGGAGAAAATGAAGATGTCGGTGAAATAGGTCTTTAGAGTTGAAGGTGTAGCAGATGTTCTGTTTTTAACTGTAGTTCTCAAGACATATTTCACTGTATCATCAGAAAACATCATGGTCCAGACTTCTCTCTAAGCTCGTTTGTCAGTTTGTTCATCACTGTTGCAAATGAAAAGTTATAATAATATAGTATGTTTTATATGAATCCAAAAAAACTAGTTAATATGGTGTAAATGCACATTTAAAATAGTTTTCTATTTTCGCCACTATACTGGTGACTGTAGTCCACTGTATCCTCTCGTCCTCAGTTTTCTCATCTAAGTTGTTCCTTTAACTGCGGCGGACGTAATAACTGCTGCCATCTACTGGCCGTAAGTTTAATTGAAACACAAAAATTAACATGCGCTGTGAATATTTGCATGTTAATCGTAAATACGAACAATTAAAAATATTTTATAAAAACTTTTAAAAATGTATAATATAAAAATGTTAATTTAATAATTCCATTTTTAAAATAAGGTTCGTTTAATATCAACAGGGATTGTCAAAGAGGAAAAAAACTTATTTTTTAAGAGAAAAGAAAAACACCAACAAAAATGAACAAAGAAAGAAGAAGTTTTCATTTGTAACTAGTCATGACTATCAAAATAAGTAACATTTTTAAAATAGTTTTGAGATTCTAAGTGACTCTGATGGAATCCTCAGCTGTGAAGAAGAATCTGCTGCAGCCTCAGTCACGTGACCAGACACAGGAAGAAGGTTCCTCGGTCAGGGATTCGAGCTACAGACCCGCACCATGCCTTGCTGCCTGCTCGCTCTCTGCCGCTATGAAACCAACAAGCTGGTTCGGATCCAGAGCGTCAAACTGGGCTCTTTGAAATGGATCCTGAACGGAACCATCCTGCTCGTCATCTGGTGAGAGAAGTTACTTCTGTGTTTGGATCCAGAATCTCTGCGTTTTTTTTACTTTTTCTCAGGAAATGTTCACTTTATTCTCATGTCATCGATTATTTTTAGGTTTAAACGATTGTCAACGTTAATATCAAACGTACAATATTTGTTTTTGAACAACTCAAGCGATCTGCTACTTTAAAAAGTGATGTAACACATTAAACAACTATAAACATATCTTTTTTCCGCCTTATTCCGTTATTTAAATGAAACATCAATATCTTTAGCATATAAATAAAAAATACTTTGTAACTGATATTGTTGTATTGGTTGTAATTCATTTCCATTCTATTTTATTATTATTATTATTTTATTTATTTTTTAATTTAACAACACATTTAAATTGTATTTTTTTATTTTGTTTTTTTAATATATTTTATTACATTTTTTGTATGTGTGTATTTTATTGTTTGCTGCAATTAAGTCGAGACGCAAAACTGAATTTCATTTAACATCACTTAATGTTTTACTTTGACAATAAATAGATTTTATTTTACTATCAATGTTATGTCCATGACAAATATTAAAATAAAAATATCATAAAGCGACTAAGAAGTTTCACACTACACAGTAAACTCAATGTATGATAGTAAAGTATTTATTGATATGATTGATCATTGATACATATCATGTTTTAAAGTGCTAATGGAAGAACACATTGTTTAATTTATTTTAATGTGTTTATATTTTTCTTGTAAGGGAATTTAAGAAAATCTAAGAAACATAAATTGCAATTATATAGAAACTTACAAAGACAAAGTAAAAACACATTCTTGATTCAGCATCAAAGAATTAATAACATCGCCATGATTTACTATAACAGATGATAAACATAAAAGTTGTTCAGACTGTGGTGAATATTTTGGTCTCTTGTTCTATTGATTTTTTTGCAATAGAAAACAAAAATAAAAAATGTTATAAAAAAATATAAAAAAAAACATCTCAACATGCCTCTTGCACTTAATAGTCAAAATATGAATCAAAATAATCAAAGGTTTTTGTGCAACTGTCACCTGCAGCATCATGATGCTGTGGAACAAGAAGTACCAGGAGTTCGACCTGGTGGTCAGTTCTGTCACCACTAAAGTGAAGGGCGTGGCCCAGACCCACGTGCCCGGCGTGGGGGACGTGGTGTGGGACGAGGCGGACTATGGTGGACACTCGCAGGTGACCTCAGCTTCTCAGCAGGTGTATTTGTCTTGATTAATAACCTTTTTTTTTTCTGTTTCCAGAACAAGAACTCTTTCTTCGTGGTGACCAACGTGATCGTGACTAAGGGTCAGAAGCAGGGGACGTGCCCCGAGGTGGTGACCCTGTTATTAAAGTTGATTTGTAACAGTTTTAGATCTTTGAGAGGCTCAGAGAACATTTTTTAGAGCTTCATCCTCTTTAAAAACCTTATAAATGTTGATTTATTCCATCAGTTTTCATGCTGCAGTTGTTTTCACCGCAGGGACCTCATAAAGGCAGATCGTGTCGGACTGATAAAGACTGTGAGCGCGGAGTCTGGGACACACGGAGCCACGGTACTGAAGATCTTATCTTTGCTAGGTTGGACATTATGTTTTAAAGGCTTTAGCTCCTGAAGTAACTTGTAAAACTGAACATTTCTGATCTTTCATTCAAGCTGTGAGTGACAGCAGCGGTCAGTGGAATATAGACGCGTCACTAACAGTGTCCTGCTGTTGTCATCCGTCAGGGATTCAGACCGGATCGTGTGTGAAGTTTGACGTGTTGAAGAAGACCTGTGAGGTGTCGGCCTGGTGTCCCGTAGAGACCAGGACTAACCCTCCCAGGTGAGCAGATCTACCTGCTTCATCATCATCATCGTCGTGTTCCTCTCATCGTTGTTTTAAAAGTTTATTTTCTTGATGGTTGGTCCAGACCTGCTCTGCTGGCAGCCGCTGAGAACTTCACCGTCCTGATCAAAAACAACATCAAGTTTCCAGCCTTCAACTTTATCCGGTGAGTAATTGATTTATTATGAAGTGAGAGCGTAGACCTCTGCCAAGCAGCTTACTTCCTCGTCATGTTTTCTTTTAGCAGATGTTTAACATCATGCATTTAACATTCTCGTTCAACCTTCACATCTGAGTTCACAGAACCGGATCTTCTGTAGCAACCCTGAAATCTGTCAAAGTCAGCAGCATATATCTGATGTTGTCTTTTCATTCTTGGAGCTTCAATCTTAATTGGATTTGATTTTGTTTTGCTTTGCCAAGCAAACATATTTCCTCTGACATCAGTTTTATTGTTATTTATTCAAACCAAAATATGTCCAAACATCAGCTTTAAAAGCTGCTGTACTCACGGTATCCTCTCGTCCTCAGTCAAGGCAGCCATTTTATTGTTCCAGTAGCTAGGCGAGTGTATTGACTGCTGCCACCTAGAGGCTCGATGTTTAAACAAAAACAACAAAAAAAAGAACAAACACAGTGAATATTTGCACGTTAACTGTGTATAAAAATGTATTTATTTTATACTTGATTGAAATATAAACATGTTATTTTTGAAATCCAAAATAAAATAAATGGATACAATTTTATTTTTTAAATATCGATATAGTACTGTTTAATATCGATAAGGAATTGTGAAAAGAAAATAATTGCGATAATTAAGTGTATTGATATTTTCTTACACCCATAGTATTAATTAAAATATGAAGCTTGTGAGTTTTTTTAAAGAGGGTTTAAACTGTTGTGTAATACAAGTGTGTGTTTTCCAGACGGAACATTCTCCCGCGGATGAGCATCGAATACTTGAAGAGCTGTCGACGTGCCGACGACCCGCTGTGTCCCATCTTCAGGCTCGGAGACATCGTGAGAGGAGCTGGAGAGAAGTTCTCTGACATGGCTATAGAGGTCGGAACACACTTGTACACACTTGTACACACTTGTACACACTTGTACTCATGTTCCACCACGTTTAAGAGGAACTAGTGGACATTTGACCGTCTGACAGAAGAGTGAGTCATTTGGTGCAAAAATGAAACAGAATTGTGTCACTCAAGTTTGAGCAATAGAAAGTAGTAAAGAGGTCAAAAAGAAAATCTCTACTTTAAAGCAA
Source organism: Callionymus lyra (assembly GCF_982586985.1). Taxonomy (NCBI): domain Eukaryota; kingdom Metazoa; phylum Chordata; class Actinopteri; order Syngnathiformes; family Callionymidae; genus Callionymus; species Callionymus lyra. Next base: position 50,050,575 of record NC_141818.1, on the reverse strand, counting down.
ATCAATAAACTGTTATTTATTTTTTATTTTTTTGGTGGAAAACCTCAAGCGTATCGACGCTAACATGAGTAATGTTCTAGGAAGTGCCTTCTGAAGGTTAAGTTAAAACAAGTCATTCTATTTTCAACCACAGGGGGGCGTCATGGGCATCCAGATCAAATGGGATTGTAACCTGGACTTCTTCATGGGCCAGTGTCTCCCCAAGTATTCCTTCAGGCGTCTGGACGAGAAGGAGAGCAACAAGACGTTGTACCCCGGACACAACTTCAGGTGAGCGGACGTCGCTGGGGGTTCGAGTCTCACCTGTCGGACGCGCGTGTCTTCAACAGGTACGCCAGGTACGCCACGGTGAACGGGCAGGAGGAGAGGACTCTGTTCAAGGCGTTCGGGATCCGCTTTGACGTCATGGTGTTTGGACAGGTGTGTTTTCTTCAAAGGTGCACGACTGTGAGGCATATTTATGGCAACGTTGAGATGATTTACCTCAGAAGATTTTTTTTTAACAGGTATTTTTTTTAAAGTTTTGCATAAAAAACGTTGGCTGATGTTCTGTATAAATGTGGATGGTGTCCTCGAGTTCGTCTCACAGCTGTGGCTGAAACTAACAGAAGAACTTCTGGTGTTCCTTCATCTCAGGCGGGAAGATTCAGCTTCATCCAGCTCATCATCTACGTCGGCTCCACGCTGTGCTACTACGCTCTGGTGAGGGAACGCCGTCACGAAGCGTCTCAAGCGACTCAAACGCCCCTGTTTCCTCCAGACCACCATGATCCTCGACTGGCTGATCGGGACCAGCTGCTACTCCGCGGAGGTGGGTCAGGACCTGTGCGAGAAGAAGGTGGAGTTGGTGAAGGACAAGGACGAGGTGAGTCACGTGACACGTGACACGAGTGGTGTTGACCGTCACTGGCTGATTGTGAGTGTGTGTGTCAGTGCGTGGTGTGTGTGTCCTACGTGGACGAGAACCAGCTCCGGATGGTGAAGGTCTCGCAGAAGAAGAGCCTGCAGGACGTCAGACCCAGATGTCTTCAGAGTAGAAAGGTGCGTCGATCGGGAGGTTTGAGAAAAGATACTCAAATTTACACCAGAATTCTATCATCATCAGCATATTAAATGATCAAAGTTAACATAGACTTTTTTTCTTTTGACATTTTTTTTTTTTAAGCATTTAATTATCTTGTTTGTCAATTTTGTCTTTGTTTTAACTACATTTATTTGTTTTAAATGAATAGTTTAACGATTTTTACTGAGCCCTGAACATGACTTTCTAAAAAACGAAATGACATCATAGGTACAATAGTCTTGTGACCAGATTAAACACCTTAACTTAAGAAAGAAGTCGGCAGAACTGAAGTCTGCAGCCGCGACACAATAAGATCTCAAACATAACTAGCGGAAATGAAAACGGCGAGAGCAGGGTTTGAACCTGTCATGGTTTGATCACAAATTCCTTTTTTTTCTTTGTTTGAATCCGGGGCTTCGTAGATTCTGATTCCAATTATTTAGAAAAGCAATCTTTTTTTAAATTCAACATTAAAATGCTCTTCTACACAAACATTTTTATATATACTTTAAAAACAAGATTTCAATGTTTCAAAATTTAAAATGTTTATTCGAGCATTGAAATATTCTGATGACACTGATATATTTCCGACAGGAAGACCCTGGACACCTGAGGGCTGTGGTCTCTCTGCTGGTCCTCGACGTGGATCAGACCTCAGCAGCAGACAAACACAGAACAAAAACTCCAGGATGGTGCAAGTGCGGCTCCTGCTGCGCTGCTTCTTCTCGCCGCCAGGAGGAGCTGTGCTGCAGACACAGCGAGGGCTCCTGCATCACCTCCTCGCCTCTGTTCGACCGACTGGTGCTCAGTCGCCCCCTACTGGAGAACGTGCTCCTGTATCGGAACCCTCTGGCGCCGCTCGGTCGGACCACCGACCTGCGACACTGTGCCTACGAGCAATACGTAAAGTGGAGGTTCGGGGTCCCACCGGAGGACGCTCACCCCGCCGTCCCCAGCTGCTGTGTGTGGAGGGTCAGGGAGGAGTTTCCAAGTCCAGATGGAAAGTACAGCGGATTCAGACCGACCAGAACCAGAACCCTGCACAGCTGTGCCGATGGACCACAACAGTGTTAAAGTCTTAAAGTCTTTTCTGTAACATGTGTAACTTGTTTGCGGCGTTATATTAAACATCATTGATTACTGTTGCGTTTATTTGTCAAATGTAGGTTTTAAAATGAAATGCACACACCTTGGCCATTGTTGTTTTTCTAATAATTAATAACTTTTAATCAATAACGAGGACCATTCCTTGTGTCTGGAAAAATGTTTATATTTTTAACCACATCTGCATTCATTGCATTTTTAAATGATGCCTTCAATACAACTTTATTTGAGAACGTAAGAAAATATCCACACAGTTAAATATCTAAATATCCTGCTATTTTCTTTATGACACCATCGATATTTAACAGCACTGTATCAATTTGTTTATTTTTTGTTATTATGTCTTCAAATCATATTTTCAATTTAAATGGTTATTTTATTGCGTATTTTTGAAAAAAGTGTGTAATAATATAACGATTCCGTTTTCTAAAAATCTACAATTAACGTGCAAATATTCACAGCGTTTGTTCATTATTGTGTTACAATTTAACTTCTGACCACTAGATGGCAGCAGTCGAAGTCCTCTGCAGTGTTAGTGTTTTTGTTAGATATACGTTTAATTTTACTTGAATAGAAGATGTATAATTTTAACCTTCACTACTGACTTTTTAAAATATAATTTCTTACAAGATTCTTAAAAGAAGAAGTCATTACTTTAATTCCACTTTTTACTCTTCGTTGTTTTTTTGGATGACTTGATTTCTCCACCACAGCAGCAGGTTGAGCTTAATCAACTTTTCTTATGCACAGTTTTTTTTCATACTCATGTTTTCTTTTAAATGCTTTTCCTAAAGAGCAAATGTCACAGAAATTCTGACTCATGTTCCCGCTCTTGGTTGTTTTAATACGGGTTTTTTCTCTCGTATAAGCACGTGTATCCTCCCAGAAAATGACTTTGTGAAATAGTATCTAAAGGTTTTTTTTAGTCGTGTCCTGGGAACAATTGAGTTTATTTTACGCAGACAATATTTAGAAACACTGAGTCTGACGAGCAAATAGAAATGATCTTTATTGTAACTCTTGTTAATCATTCACATCACCATTCGTCAGTAACATCACCTGCATCCAGATATGGAAACGACAACAACAATAAATATATTGTCATCCATGGTTTCACTATGTACAGCGACAGGGCGGCGTCGAGCTCTCGGGGTCACCGTCCGGTGTCTCCACAAACAAGAGTGTGACATCATCAGACGGCGACACACCAGCTGAAAGTCACCCTGTGCGTTGAAAAGAACTCCTAAGAGAAACACTTCAAAATGTAGAAAAGAAAAAAAAAAAAGGTGAACAATCTTTGTGTCGTCATGGTGTCAGTCACAACACCCAACCAATCAGAACACAGCATGAAATCTTATCAGCATTCTTGGGGATTTGGGGAGAAATAAAAATGATCTTAACTTAAAGTGACTCATCTCTGCCTCTTCTGAGATCCTCTGGCCATCATGTGTGTGTTGTGAGGGTGAGTTCATGCGTTCATAACCACAGAGAAAGAGCGGAAGGTGAAGTTTAAATCGCTTCACTGCTGTTTACCGAACAAAACTGAACATTTAATCACATTTTTCTGCAGACGTTTTATGAGCTTCAACTTCATTGTTTCTGCCTTTGAAAAAACTTTGCTGGTTTTTCTTCAGTTAAAGGAGTTTTCTTGTATAAAAAAAACTGTTGATTCGGATCAGATGTCACAATGCTGGTGGATATTTATAGATTATATAGTTCGTATTTCACTATCGGTGCTCGAGACATCACAGATGACGTGTCTATGAAGTTACCGTGACGATGGGCGCAGTGATTTCCCATCAGGCCTCGGGAAACCCCTGGTGATAAAGTCGCCGTCATCCTCCCGCCTCATGGTTTTATATTCTTTTCTAAACACAACATGTCGTCAAAAACGGTGAATTCAGAGTGGGAAGCTCAAATGAAAACATACTTTGATTTTCTTTTTGAAAACGTAAAGATTTAGTGACAATATGCCGAAGAAAAGCCTCCCACTCTGATTCAATGGCAGAGGAACGGAGTTTAAAATTGTAGAAACATGCTTCTTATCGGGGGGAGGACTAGAAAATAGCTGCACGTTATTTGGTCACTAAGCAACACTTCTAATCCTTCAGAGCTTGTGAAGTACTCTTTTATCAAAATCTGAGAATATTGATGTGTCGAGGACAGGGCAGTGAAAGCCAGAAAGAAGGAAGGAAGAAACCAGTTTTGTGTAGTTGAACTAGCTCGTTCAATATTGTTCTACATCTACTTATCTTTTTTTTTTAAGCATTAACACATAAAGATCTGACGGTGTGTCATGATTTCAGTGAACTATCATCTTGATTTAAAGTATCACTAAGTAAGATTGAAAACATTTTTGTCTCCCTCCAGTGTTGGAACAGTGTAACTGCAATGTTGTGGGACCTCTGTTGCAACAATGATTGCACATTTGTTTAGAAAACATGAGAAATGCTATTGTTGGATCATTTTCCTGTTTTTTTTTAATTTTCCTGGTGACTCTCAACACCCCCCATTTTAAAATAGTTTCTGACCCTGTTAGTGGTCTCAGGGACACTCTATGGGCGGGTCTACATCATGAACAACTAAATTTCACTGTGTGAGTCATGACTTCCATCCAAAAATATGAATAGAAATTTGACATCGTGCTGCTTTAAATGAACAAGTTGTAGATGCAAATGACAAAATTGAGTTTTTATCTTCTTCCTGAATAGAAGCTGGAAGTTGATGTTTCTAGCAACTGGGGGGAGATCGAGGGGAGGATCTGGAGCACAGTAGGAGAAATGATGTCTCTTATTTGACCCTGGAAGCCACTTTAGTGGTTTCCAGTTGATTTTAAATACAATGTCGGTCCATAATATTCCATGTTTCATGATGAATCTAAATGTAAAGTACATTTGTACACAGACCTTAGTATTCCTTCCTTGGGAAAGTTGTCTGACGAGGCAGATAAACGGGAAAGAAATGGCTACATGTTTTAAAAGTGAAAGAAGGTTTTGTTTTCCTAATCTTTCATCAACATACTGTTTGCCTCACGAAGGCAAGATTCTGTAGCGACCCTCGTCAACATCCGTTCACAACCAAATGGAAAACGTGTTGAGTGAAAGCAGACTTTAAAATGCTAACATGCTTATGTGTCTTCCTTAGTCATGAATGTCTAATTCCAAAATTTCCAAAATTAGTTTAATCCACGAGCCCAGCAGGACATGAGAGACACAGATGGTCTTTTGGTGGACTGGTCTGCTTGATCCACCGTCCAACTGTGAGCTTTTAGTGGCACATTTCTAAGTCACAACACTGGAGTTGAACTCTGTGAGTAACATTGACGTCACTGGTTTAAAGTGGTCGGAGCTGAAACTGGTTTCTTGTTTCCTTCCTTCAGAACCATTTTAAAAGACATCATCGCTGGTCAGACCGAGAGAAGGTTCTAAGGAGGAGAAGATCAACGAGGTGGTGAGAGAATTGAGGAGGATTCAGGTGATTCATGTCTCCGCAAAATCAAGAAATGAATCCAACTGAATCCAAAACCCACACAGTAATATATTTTCTGCATATAGACATTTTAACACGTGTCCTGGGAATTTTTATCAGAGATCGTTGATCAGTTTCAATTAATTTGTATTTAGTTCAGTTTAACTATCTTCAAAACCAATAAGAAATTATGCCATTGTGTATTTTATTAATTATTTCCTTCAAGGATTAATAATCATCGAGTCCTATTATTAAAAATAAAATAAAATAAAGAAGTTGAGCGTTTACCTGCATCTTTGTTTTATTCAGTGTAAAACCTCCCAAATAATTCAAAAGGAGAAAAAAGGAGCAAGAAAATGTCAATGTGTCGTCCTAGAAATCTAGTCATGCACATATAAATAGTGATTAGATTTGACTATTGAACTCCTAAAATGACTTTTTGTTTATGTTTCCGAATTTGATATAGACTTTTAAAATTGTATATATATATGTATATATATATTGTTTATTGAAAGTGGATCTATAATAACAAAGAATAGTAACCAGACTATTGTTAACCAGTAACAAGTTTGATTAAAAAAGACAAATTTTTACTTCATATTAGTGGCTTGTATCGAGCCAAAGTCAATGAAACTAAAACGGCAGTTGTGTTGAATCATGTCAAGCATTGTGTCGCACACTCTCTCAGTGGGTGTCGTGTACAAACTCAAACTAAGTTGTGCACACTTGCAGCACAACAGTCTCTTGTTTCCATGTGACCTCAAACCTGAAGCTCCCTCGGTGGACATGATTCGTGTTTCAAGATCCCGTGATGGAAGAGCAGATCGTGGCAGTCGTAGTTCGTTGAATCAGAAGAGACAGAACTTCTTCTTGAGGTGGTTCCTCTTCCAGAGTGAGAGCTGGTCGAACTCCTCCAGGGTCATTCCGAAAATGCTGTAGAATTCCTCCTGGGAGAGATGCAGCTGCAGGACGGACGAAAAAGACAAAAACAACTATTTTGTTTCCATCTCAGACTGAAATCGAGGCTCTTGCATATTTAGAAATGAAATTTTTGAAATGGTTCCTCAGACATTTACCTCCAGTCTAGTTCTGTCCAGTCCAGGAGGCAGCTTACTTCGACCCGCAGTCACTACTAGCATCTCGTACGGAAAGATCTACAAACAGGAATACAAAATTTAAGAATACCAAAGTTAAAAAAGGCTTCTGATTAAAAAAACAGCAGGTCGCCTGCAGCAGGATTTCTAGAGACTATAATAAAACGGTTAAAATGTATTTTTTTCAAACTGAGTCTAAGACAGGGATGTCTGGCTTGGATCACAGGCTAACATCTTAACCAAATATATATTACATTTAAATAATAGTTTATGACCCTTCTTTACAGAAAGATCAAATAGATGTGATGTGTTTTAAAATTATCTTTGTCTTAAAAAGTAAAAGCATCTATTAGGTTTAATTCAGTTCCTTAATTCAATTGTGCCATATCTTCAGTTCCTAAGGCATTTGTTAAAGTGATAGTTCACCCAAAATGCATACTGCGCTGATTTTCAACTCACCCTTATGTCGACTAAGGGTTGAGATTATTTTCAGATTAATCTGTTCTTTTTTAGATATAAATGTTTGTTAATTTTAATGTAGTGACTGGAGCTCAGTTGTCTTTATCTTGGGATCAATAAAGTGTATCCATCCACCTTCATCTTTGTCCATAAAGACACTTAAAACATCCATATACCTCCATACTACTCGTCTGTAACATCATCTCTTGTATGAAGCCTCCACATGAGGAATTATTCAGTAGAAAATTAAAGGTCAAGGTCAGCTTTATTGTCAGACGTACAAAGGAAACCGAGAAAACCTTTCCAACTATCCTGCAGTGAATAGATGAGGACAATAGTAAAACCATTAAGAACACAAACTGATCCTAGCAATTGAAAAGTAGGTTATAAATATTGTATAAAATATATGTAAGATAAAGAGTAGCAGCAGTGTAAAATCTTTATTTTTTTCCATTTGTGGCAGACTTACAACGCTATAAACCATAAAAGTATGGGTAAATATCGAGAACGCCTCCAGTATAGACAGTAGACTGTGTGAGCTCTGGAAGCTGGAAACGTTGATGTTTTTAAGTGTCTTTTTGGATGAAGATAAGCGCTTTGTGACCCTGGTCTGGAAAAGCGCTATATAAATACAAATGACTTACTTACTTACTTACTTACAACTGAGCTCCAGTCGCTACATTAAAATGAACAAACATTTCTGTCTATAACTCTAAAAAGGAACAATAATCCCAACTCTTAGTGGACATGAGGGTGAGTAGAAAATGAGTTTGAATTTAGGGACTAGCACTATCACTTTAAGGGGCCACAGAGAAAGAAAAAACAATTTATATAATTTCTGTTCAATTGATTATAACTGTCTGAAAGTTTATATTGAAAAAAGAAGGTGTTTTCTCTGAAGTGACATTAGTTTGTTCCACTTTGAGACGCTTTTTTAGTCATGTTTACTAAAAGCAATGAATATCATACATGAGTGAAACCAAACTCTGTTTTATTTATTTTGACAGTGTTTAATGTTGGCCCGTGAACATCAAACTGGTCCAGGGTGCAAAAAAGGTTGCGACCCCCGTTCTCAGACATGTATAAGAAATATAGTGAATATTACAGTCTGGTCCGTCATGCTTTCAGACGTCAGTTAAAGTAAAGATTTGGGCGTCATGTATTGATGCTCGCAGGTCTCGTCCAGAGTAACAAACCTTGTGGTCCAGCATGCTGGGAAGAGAGTTTCCACGGTCCATCCTGGAGTCTCCGTTCTGGCCCCAACACACACAGAAATCACACCGTCAGGCTTTTTGTTCTGAATATTTACACACTTGACTTGAATAACTGAATGAACAAGAAGCCTTGGAAGAGAGAAGAGCTTTACCTGAACATCTGCGGAACATGGAGAGAAGAAATGAAGAGCTACATTACTTCCACATGTCATGAGAAGATCTTAAGCTTATTCCATATTTGTGTCAAAATCAATCACACAAGGGGCCGAAATCTTTTAGCAGACCAAGTCGCTGGGTAAAAAATACATTCATCAACAGGAAGTCTGATTGTGATGTTGTCCTTTTCTCACTGGAGGCTCAATTTATCTTGAGTTTTTTCTACATACATCAAGTTCCACATCAGAAGTACAATATAATGTGTAATTATTAACATCTTTAATCTATGTTCCTTATCTTAAACGCTGACATATGTCATACGTCCACCACATGAACATGAATCTACTTTGCTTTGGAGACAATCATCCAGATCACACCATCAGATTTGGTCTTTGCATTTTAGACACATGGGATTTTTTAAAGAAGTATACACACACCATTTTAACTAGACGGCTTGTTTTTTAAATGAAATTCCAGCAGAAAACTCTACTTTTATCATTTATTTTACATCATATAACCTTTTTCACTTCACAAAACGATATTGAATTCTTTTTTTGGTTGAAATGTACTTTTTGCTGCATAATTAAAAATTGCATAATATAACACAATCATAATCTTACCAGGAAGTATTTAAAAATGTATATAATTTTTAAAGGAAAATCCACGATATCTGCAACTATATATTATATAGATATATGTTCCTCAGTGTCTTATGTGAACTATGAGGTCAACTTATATTCTCGTTACCTGCTGGAGTTTTGTCGGACGAGCTGAACTCTGTCGACTGCAGCTGAAACACAAATGCTTGTTTATTGTTGAGGTTCAGCTGAAAATGGAAAAAAATATTGACTTTGAAACAAACACTCACTCTAGACAGTCCGGTCTTGGAGGATGCTGGGAAATATACTGACCTGGATCCACCAGAACCTGCAACAGGAGAATATAAGGTGGGGTTGAATCTTTTAGGAGGATTTCAAACAAGAGAATAAATAAGTTTATAATACGTAAACTGTGTTTCAGCTTCTAATTGTGCACAAAAGCCATCAAGACATTAATGAATTTGATTAAATGGACAGTATTTCGTATGTGTGTGTACCAGCATGCTGGCTGCGGTCGGGCAGTGAGCGAGTTTTCCTCCTCAGCGGAGCTCCAGGTTTCTCCAGCTCGTCTTTAAGGATGATTTTCCCCAAATTTGATTGAATCTAAAAAGCGGGAAAAAGAACCAGTGAGTGACACTAAAAGTCTTCACTTTGTTCCATTGCTTACCTTGTTGAGCTCTTGCTTCTGAAGCGCTCGCAGCCCCCACACTTCGTCCTGCCCCTCGCCCTCCTCGTCATCCTCCTCTTCATCCTTCTTCCTACATTCTTGCTCTGCACCACAGGTTGAGATCGCAAAGGAAATCACACACATATCAAGTAGAAAAATAAGTTGATTGTGATGAATTCATAATCTGTTAAATCGACTTTTTAAAAGGTTCGATTTTTCTGTCTGTCTGCCAGTAAAACAACTCACTGTTTGGTTTTTCAATGACATTTTCGGGAAACATTGATAATAAAATAAATACAAATATGATGTTCCGCATAACAATCTAGATCCAGGTTAGATAATCCCTCAACACTGCATTCACCAGCTTTACCAGTTAGTTCAGACCTTTCAATTACATTTCAAATGCAAAAAATGTGTCAGATTATATAGTTAAAATAAAGTAAAAGCAATATAAGAGGGTTAAAGATTTTAAATATAGTGGTCCCTCGCATTAAATAGAATCCGTAAACTCAACTTTGCATATGAAGTGCCATCCCTCTACTATCTGTTACTTGAACAGCTACCATAATGCTTTGCCGCCCAGCCAACCAATCATAGCTCTCGATCACTTTTCGACATGGCAAAATAGACGTAGAATTTAAATACATAAGTGGCAGCTGATTGGTCACTACAGTGTATAGAAAGGCATCATGGGAACCTCACTAGGTTCTGTAGTTGTGTTTAAATCTGCTGCCCAAAAAAATTGCGCATTTGTAAGATTAAAGAGTAACAATAACAAGGAGTTTTAAATGTATTTATACAATATATTTAAATAATCAGTACCATGTACAAAAAAAAATTGAGAGGGACCACTGTATTGGTGGAAAAACAATGTTTGGTGGAGATCTGCGCTCTCTGAGTGCTTTTCCTTCGTAGATGTTGTGTTAATCACTCGACAACATACTTGATAAACTCTACAATTCTGCAAAAGCTGGATCCTAAAATGACACGAGGAGACATATAACAGACCATTTCTCTGCAGACGAGTGCAGTTGTCAACATGAAGTTGAATCTAATCTGATCCGACATGTGTTGTTGTGTGTGTGTGTGTGTATGTGTGTGTGTGTGCGCATGTGTGTGTGTGTGGCTCATACCAACGACGGCCACAGAAGGGGGGCAGGGCCAGTATTCAGTCTCTATCTTGGAGGGCTGGTTGGGGTCCGGAGGCTGAGCTGCTGGAAACTTTGACGATTCGATGATCAAGTCCTCGATGTGTTTCCCCTGCGGCATCAGAGCAGACGCCACTTCTGTACACGACAGAGAGAAAATGATAAAAATATGACCTTTTTTTAAAAAGCAGTTCAGTGTGTCTGACATGAATGAGACACATCCTGGTCATCACAGCACCAGTAAGCCTGTGGACACACACACACACACACACACACACACACACACACACACACACACACACACACACACACACACACACACACAGCATGCCAAAGCTGATTAAATGTAGTAAAATCATGTCAGGGGTTCCCAGCAGAGATGCAATTTGCGTCCACATTTTGATTAATTTCAGCCTCCAGACTAGAAAATCTGTCTGGGGAAAGTGGGAAATAAACCAAATTGTGTTTTAGAGCCGACAGGAAAACAACAACAAGAAAAGATACAGCTTTGTGTTAATATCACGTTACTGTACATACAGCTAGGAACTGATCAGAAACTGGCATATAATACTGATACTAATTGTAAATAATAACTGTAATTATCTTTAGTATAAGAATAATAAGAAGTAATAAATGTGTGAAACATGTGAAAACAAGGCTGTAGTTTTCAGAAAATGATGAGAGGTTTTAGTGTCACAACGACCTTTTGTAATGTCCATTAATACCATAAGACTGATGAACTCTCCTCCAGATAAAGCACCATAAACCTGTCATTATTGACGATCACATATGACTAAGATGGTAAACGAGTGATGATTTAATTACCAAATTCAACATTGAAATGATATTCTGTGGGATAGTAGTCTATATCTTCCATGACAGTTATTGATCGTAACTTATATTTTTGACGGTGACATATGCTACAGAGGTAAGAAATGATGTTTTAATGATCAATTTCTTTCAGATTTTACATTCAAAAGGTATGATATTGTGTGAAATATGAGTCTACGCTCTGAAGAAGATATATATGGCAATCATTGATTTTAACTCAGGAAAATGATTGATTAATCACGTCTTAAAAATCATCATTTTAAACGATCGATAATCTATTAATGGGGTGATAAATCAATAAATTTGTTTTAAAACACCAATAAAATGATTTTTTAGAGCCATCAATCAAAGATTGGACTTGCTCAGGAAGGACCAACATGCTATCACAAGCTGGAGTCAAACCCGAGACCTTCATGTGTCACAAACCAACCTTGTTTGTAGATCGGAGGCTTTCTATAGATGTTGCTGCCATTTTCTAAAAGACAAGAAGAAGACGCAAAAGTGGTGAAAATTAAACGCTAAAACCGTAAATAAAGAAAAGGACTAAGGTCTACCTGGTCTGTGGAAGTGATGCAGGATGCTCTTGGGGCCAGCGGGGTGGGCTTGCGGTGTGGTGGGTGTGTTGGGGGTGTTGGGGGTCGGCGGTGTTGGGGTGCTGTGAGTTCCGCTGGTCGGTATCGTGGAGCTCGGGGACGAGCCGCCCGGCGAACGGTTCTCCAGCCATTCTCTCGTCTCCTTGGAGAGATTCTGGAAACACCATCAGCAGAGATGAAGTAAACATGTTTTGAAGTTTAATTTCAAATGTTGCAAACTGTGGTGAATACCAACCTCTGGAGAGGGAGGAGGAGAGATGGAACGAGGAGACAGAGATCTCTGTAAGAAAACATGATAAAAACAACCTCAGGAAGGGATAAGAACAAGAACTCTTGATAGAAGACTTTAAAGAGGATGTTCCTCTCATTGTTCGAGCTGGTGATTTAATCCAAGGGCTTTTCATCCACGTCCTTTTCCCTCCGTCAGTCTCCTTGACTCTGCTGCTGACATCAGCTGTTAACTAGTCTGTCTGGTTGCTAGGCAGCAGATTGATGGGTCACTTTGCAGCCAGACGCGGAACTAACCAACCGACAAACTAAGTGGCCGTGGGACCAGATGCAGCCGCGATGGCGTCTCAGATCTGACCGGCGACCTTTAGGGTAACAGCCTGAGCCAGCGTTTGCAAACACGCATTCCTCTGAACGACACACGCCTCCTTGGGGTTCCAGCCGCCCGGCACCGGGGCTTCCACCAGCACAATCAGCTTTAATAGGTTTACCTTCGCTTTCATGGCTTCTCCTGACTGGCGACGGAACGCATGAGTGCTTTTAGTGCCTGATTTTTAACTGGACTTGATTTTGTATTGTTCCAGGGGGGCCTTCGTTGAGCTGCTTATTTTCATTCGTATTTTTTAGCCACCATTATGTCTTAATATTTATTTTACATAAATAATTACAGTCATTTGTAAGCATTTGAAATATAATTGATAGAAATTACATTGGTCAGTAGGTGGAAGTATAAATAATAATTGCACTGTGAATTAATGGTATAATTAAAAAGTATTTTGGTTAAAATTAATTTCTATAATTATTTATTTATTTTTGGATATTTATTTAATTTTACATTTTTATTTCATTCTAGAGCTCTCTCCCAACCATGTTGTTCTTTGACAATGAAGAGATTATATTTGATTAACAGTAGATTAGAAACATATTCAACAGCAATTTCTTCTCTAATATGGAAAGTGAAAAAAAACGTTTTCTAATCCAAATGGAACTGCAGAAAACCAACCTTATAACATCCTTACTTTTCAAATGTTTTCGTATTTTCTGAAAGTTTTGGAAACAACAAGCACAAAACCTCCTTGGCAGGGGTAAAAAAAAACATTTTTTCATGATATAAAAAGACAAAAACGTTCAATTCATGTCTTTTCCTGATATGAACTGGATAATATTTTCTATCAGGTGAAAGTCAAAGCTCAACCCTGCACAAATTAAAATAAATGGCTTGAAGGACAGACTTGTCACAACACCATCTGGAGCTTATAATCCATGCGTTTGTTTCTTCTCGTCTGGACTATTGTAACGGTTCGTTTTGGTGTCTAAACAAGAAGGATGTGTCTCGCCTGCAGTTCACACAAAACTCTGCAGACAGAATTCTGAGCTGCTCTAGTAGAAGAACTCACATTTCTCCGATCCTGACCAGACTGAAACTCTTCACTGGCTGCCAGTTTCTTTCAGGATCAACTTTAAAATTCTGGTTCTTACTTTCAGATCTATTCATGGTCAGACCTTCCATCAGTGATCTGATCCAGACTTACACCCCAGCTCGGGCTCTGAGGTGGACCAGAATCTGCTGATGGTTCCTGAACTTCAGGACCAGAGGAGAGAAATCCTTCCAGACTGTTGCTCCTATGCTTTGGAACCATCTCTGTGTTTGATGATCTACTGACTCCTTCAAGAAACATCTCTGTGTTTGATGATCTACTGACTCCTTCAAGAAACATCTGTGTTTGATGATCTACTGACTCCTTCAAGAAACATCTCTGTGTTTGATGATCTACTGACTCCTTCAAGAAACATCTGTGTTTGATGATCTACTGACTCCTTCAAGAAACATCTGTGTTTGATGATCTACTGACTCCTTCAAGAAACATCTGTGTTTGATGATCTACTGACTCCTTCAAGAAACATCTGAAGACATTCTTATTTGTGTTTTTCCCGGATCTTCTGAGACTCCTGTTTTGTCTTGTGTGTCTTGATCTTTTAAAGTATATATTTTAACTGTGTATTGCTTTTGATTGTTAAAGCGTTTTGTGACCCTGGTCTAGAAATATCTTTACAAATAACTATTACTTACTTACACTTACACAGTTTGGTAAATAATATATATTTTTGGCCGCGACTTTGACTGATCAGTAATTTTGAGATTGAGTTTGACGCCCCTGGTTCAGAGGACAAGCAAGATTCACCTCTAGTGGACTGTAGCTGTAGTGCGGCTGATAGATCATCAGGTCCGGTCTTTCGATGTCCAGAATGGCTTTGTCTCTCGGTAATGCTGCCAAGTCCTTGTATCCGATGACCCCATCTTCCACTCTGGCCTGAGGTCACAGTCGGGGGGGCGGAAGAGGAAACCCAGAGATTACAGGTTAATGTGACGTGAAGATGATCTATCCCGACACATCGATACGAGGCTCACCACGATGGCGGCGGCAGGAGATCCCGGCACGCTGGACCCTCTCAGAGACAGCACACTCCCTGGAGATGTCTGGGCCCGCTGCTGCACACACACACACACACACACACACACACACACACACACACACACACACACGGAAATAAGACACTTTGAAAGAAGAAACTGAGGAAATATTGAGACATGTTACCTTGGGCATCATCATGACTGCTGATTGGTCAGTTTCTGAAAGAAACAAACGTTTAGATCATAATAATATAGTGATTGTTTGAAGGTACAAATGTTATAAAACTTGAACAGCCATGAAAATTGTCATAATTGTGGCCACAGGTTAAAAAGAATGTTAATGGCGAAGGTTTAACAGTAAAACAGAATTATGAAGGAAATCAAAATAACATATATTGTTCAGAATAACTTTGTTTCACCATGTGAAAGTGTGAAGATAACAAACTTATTTCACAAAAAATAGAGTTTAATTTAATTTACAACTTTTTTGTTTACAGTAAAAACTAAAATTAAGATGGATGTTATTTTTTTAATGTATTTTACTCTTTAATTAATTTTACACTCAACAAAATAAAATACAATTATGTGCAAATGGTTGATATAATGAACATTAATTTTTTGTATTTTTTAGTGTATGAACAAAGGTTTTTTAAGAGTTTAATGTAAGACATTTTTTTTAACATGAAGGTAAAACATCAGATTAGATTTTTTAATAGAATCAAATTCTACTTTTTTAGGAAAGTAGTATCAACATGAAACAGAATCGACTGCTATTACACTTATAAACTGTGCCTTGTTGAAAGAAAAAAAAATTCAAAAAACAGGTTTAGTTTCTCTTTGTTAACAGTGAATTGATTCTGGTTTCGTTGTTTAAAACAGCGCCTCTGGTGGTGAACATCGATGCATTAATCCATCTGTTGGTTGAACTCAGAAATGGGAACGAGACGATGGTTGATCTCAGACTTTCAGTCCAGCTTTCCCTGGTTTTCTGCTGCCGGTTCGGGGTTTTGTCCGACGCGGTTGATTGACACAAAGGGATGATTCCAGAGCAGCTTTGTTTGGAAGCTCGCGTGGAAGTTTGGGTAACAAGCGGTCAGAACAACAATAGCTTTACCTCGGAGAGAGAAAGATTCATGTCTGTGTGTCTGTCGTCAGGGCTCGAGGGCCTGATCAGCACCTGAAACACACATTTATACAAAAAAACATTATGACCACCTGCCCATAGAGTCTTGATGGAAATGTTTACGGAGAAAGGAATCTCCTGTTGGTCTCTGGAGGAGGATCAGTTTCCGTCTAATGGCCCCAGACGATCAATACTATGATCAATAAAGTGGAAGATTAAGGTTTCACCCACAGAGAGGAATGTTCTTTGTCCAAGGAATTAAACCCAGACCTCCTCACTTAATTTAATATCAATGAGACTCACATGTGTTTGAATAGATCCACTAAAAGCTATAAGGGTTTTATTGATATTATACATTGCAACATCTTTATTTATTTCTAAAACTTTGTGTACTTGGTTGTAGGGATGAGGATAAGCACCTCTGATTTTAACACATCATCAGAAAACAGTGATCTATCATAAACTCTGGATCAGGTAGATAATAGTTGGATCAGCTTTACTTACTATTATCAAACAATTATCAACTATTATCAAACAATTATCAACTATTATCAAACAATTATCAACTATTATCAAACAATTTTCAACTATAATCAAACAATTTTCAACTGTAATAAAACCATTTTCAACTATAATCCAACAATTTTCAACTGTAATAAAACCATTTTCAACTATAATCCAACAATTTTCAACTATAATCAAACAATTTTCAACTATAATCAAACAATTTTCAACTGTAATCAAACCATTTTCAACTATAATCCAACAATTTTCAACTATAATCAAACAATTTTCAACTATAATCAAACAACTTTCAACTGTAATCAAACAATTTTCAACTATAATCCAACAATTTTCAACTATAATCAAACAATTTTCAACTATAATCAAACAATTTTCAACTATAATCAAACAACTTTCAACTGTAATCAAACAATTTTCAACTATAATCCAACAATTTTCAACTATAATCAAACAATTTTCAACTATAATCAAACAATTTTCAACTATAATCAAACCATTTTCAACTGTAATCAAACAATTTTCAACTGTTATTAAATTATGTATAAATGAATAGTATATTTATTTTTGTCATTCAGTCAGAACCTTCTGAACGTGAGTGAGTCACCTTATTCTAAGAAAGCGTAGTATATTTAATACAGTGAAAAACAAGAAGTGTTTCCAGTTGGTGGTTTAGTTTCAATGGTGTTGAAGCGGCTGAATTTAGAAAGTTGACGTTGAGAAGCTCACACTGTGTCACACGGGGTTTTGAGCAGAGATGAAGACTTTCCCTCGCTCTGTTTGACATCCCACAGTGAAGCTCCTCGTCTATTTCCAGAGTCAGGTTTTAGCAGCGTTGCTAAGCGATGATTCTGGCGATCTGCTGCAGTTTGATGAAATGAAACTGTCGTCACTGCTGAGCCAAAAATCAGATAATGATTCCTGCTTAGTCTGTACTTCACTGTCCTGCTACTCTTCTGCATTTTCCTCAGTCAAACAGTTTCAAAGACTATTTTAAGAGATGTGTGTATCAGGTGGATCTCAAGCTATAGAATGAGTTTTCAATTCTCACTTTTTACTTTTACTTAGTAAAGTCAACTGGAAGTCAGTCTCTCGCTATAAACCTGATACCTTTAAGATCATAGAGCACATGATCTTGAGACATGAGACACTGTTTCATGAAACCTCATCAGCTGGTCCATGAAACTTCATCAGCTGTTCCATGAAACCTCATCAGATGTTCCATAAAACTTCATCAGATGTTCCATGAAACCTCATCAGCTGTTCAATGAAACCTCATCAGATGTTCCATAAAACTTCATCAGATGTTCCATGAAACCTCATCAGCTGTTCAATGAAACCTCATCAGATGTTTCATAAAACATCATCAGATGTTCCATGAAACCATATCAGCTGTTCTGTGAAACCTCATCAGCTGTTCCATAAAACCTAATCAGCTGTTCCATGAAACCTCATCAGCTGTTCCATCAAACCTCATTAGCTGTTCCATGAAACCTCATCAGCTGTTCCATCAAACCTCATTAGCTGTTCCATGAAACCTCATCAGCTGTTCCATGAAACCTCATCAGCTGTTCCATCAAACCTCATCAGCTGTTCCATGAAACCTCATCAGCTGTTCCATGAAACCTCATCAGCTGTTCCATCAAACCTCATTAGCTGTTCCATGAAACCTCATCAGCTGTTCCATGAAACCTCATCAGCTGTTCCATGAAACCTCATCAGCTGTTCCATGAAACCTCATCAGCTGTTCCATTAAACCTCATCAGCTGTTCCATTAAACCTCATCAGCTATTCCATGAAACCTCATCAGCTGTTCCATGAAACCTCATCAGCTGTTCCATTAAACCTAATCAGATGTTCCATTAAACTTAATCAGATGTTCCATGAAACCTCATCAGCTGTTCCATTAAACCTCATCAGCTATTCCATGAAACCTCATCAGCTGTTCCATGAAACCTCATCAGCTGTTCCATGAAACCTCATCAGCTGTTTCATGAAACCTCATCAGCTGTTCCATCAAACCTCATCAGCTGTTCCATGAAACCTCATCAGCTGTTTCATGAAACCTCATCAGCTGTTTCATGAAACCTCATCAGCTGTTTCATGAAACCTCATCAGCTGTTTCATGAAACCTCATTAACCAATAACAAAATTGTTTGTTCTCTTTACCTTCACACCGGAGCGAGTACACAAAAGTGATTTGAAGGTTTCATTGTTAATTGTCTATTTTTGTGTTACACTTCTGTAGGTCCTACATGTTCAACACTAAACAAGTTTCCTCCCAACTTCAAGTCATGCAAGTGGTCATTGGTGGTAAAGATCATATTTAAATCAGTGATTATCTTTCAGCACCAAATATTTTTACAAAGCTGCTTTATTTCCACATGTTTTCTAAGAGCTGATATATATTGTACACTGCCGTTTTTTTTTCCATTTTCTAGTTTAGTTGGTTAAAGACTCAGCAGATCAGAGCCTCTACTGGTCTGCGGGGAGCGGAGATAGCTCAGAGGAATGCTGGGAGATATCTAAGTGTTGCTAGGTTACAAAACCTTCTCGTCCAATCAGCTGACAGGAAAAAGAAAAAGACAAAAACAAGATGCTCTGCAACATGAAGCTCTCACGATCGACAGTACTGGCCACCATCGAAGGACAGTCATTTGAACTTTCCTACATTACCCAGAATCCCCTTCAACGTACTGTAATTGACACAATCCAACAAAGAAGCACAGGAGAGGTTTTAAAATGTCTGGATGACTTTACCGGGGGCTGTCGCTGCCTTTGTGCTCAGACAAAGTCACGTAAATGATCTTGTTAAAACAACCGAAGAGGTTGTTAGTATCGGTCACTGCACACAGTTGACACACACACACACACACACACACATACACACACACACTTACACACATATAGGTCCTGAGAACGTGTAGACATTCTTTTTTTTGCAAGAATAACAAACAAACTTCTAGATCTGAATGAAAATAACACTATGAGACACTATGATTAATCTTGAGATCTTCAACCCAAGAGTATTTTATTCTCCATTACTTGTTCCACAACTATTACAGCAGTAAGTGCCGCTCGGGGACGTGAACATGTGAAGAGGTGATGTGAAGGACGGCTAAGGGACGAACTGACAAGAGAATAATCCCAACGATGATTCAGAGCCGTGAAGCTGTGACTCAGCAGTTTCCCCTCTCCGACCCACTTTCAGTTCCAGGCGTCAACACCTTTGTTTTCACGCATCACGACTTGACAGCGAGGATGAGATTAATGTCGTCGTATCCTTAGAAATATAGACATGATGTTTAAACTCAACTGTAAGACTGGAGGTGTATTTGAGAACAAATATAAAGATAGAAAAAAACCTATAAAGGGCCTCAGAGTTTATTACACTTATTAAGTCAAGACGTTTTGTTTTCTTGCTTTTTTCTCATTTAAATATATCTAAATAAATATAAAAAAATATATGTGTATTTAAAATGCAGGCAGAAATATGTATGTTTTGTGATGTTAACACATCTGAAATTGTTGAATTTAGTAAAAATAAATTAAACTGTGAGCTAAAAAATCCATCAAACAATTTTTGATTCAAAGTTACAATAAACATTAAAACTCAAACTCATTTGCTCACCATTACAAATGCTTTTAAAAAAAACTATAATTGTAACAAAGTCAATGCTCACGTCTCGCACAAAAAAACACCATCAAACGCATGAGAAGAGATGAATGTTTAGAGCTAGCAAAAGCATCTGTTATGTAAAAAAAAAGAACACAAAAACACAACAGTGTCACTGACTAAAGCAGCTGCAATGATGTAAGCGACTGTAACTTATTGCAAAGAGTCGAAAACAAAACTTAATACAGAGGAAATTCTTTGTTTTGTTTGAACTATTTTATTCTTAAAAAAAACAAGTGACCTTCTTACAGTTGAAGTCTTCTCTCCAAGATGCAGTATCTTATGTTTTGAACTTATTACTTTATAAAGTTGCTCTGAAATCATAGCGAATGAGAGGTTACAAGAGTCCATTATGATGTAATAATGGCTTCACTCCTGCAACCAGCTGTTATCACGCCCGACTTTGTTTATACAACGAGTCTCTTGGAGGTGGAGGTTTCCAGGATTGATGACGCATGGTGTGTAACCTCGATGTTTGACCAATCACAGCGGAGAGGGTGTGGTTTAATCTCCAGAAAAAGTGTTTTCAGTGGGCGGGGCTCACGATCATTTTCTAATGTCAATATTTCAATGAAAAGAGAGTTTTTTACAAACAGACACTGATGATACAATAGAGTCACACATAACTTTAATAAACACACAAATACACATATTACTTGCCCTTTGACAATATTTACATTAAAGCAGCACTATGTAAGATTCAACATATATAAAATGTCCCAAATGACCAATTAAAGAACAAAAATAATTAATTAAACAATTAGGTTTTCATATTTGCCGCCTGGATTTATTGTGGCACAACAAGATATTGCGCAATCTATGACTTTAAAGTTGGCCTTCCTTTGATCATTAACCTAATTGGGTCCATGTCTCTGTTAAAAAGTAGTAAATGTGGCGGTCTTTCAAAAGGAACTTTGGTATATTAGTTTTCTTTTTATATAAACTATTGAGGAATCAGAAGCCGATACTGTGTGTTATGCACCCCAGTGTCTTATCGGTTCCTGCAGACGTGCAGCCACGCCCAGCCACACGTATTCAATGCAACCGCCACCATCGTCATCACAGGCCAAGTGAAGGTTCTCAGTGACGTGATTGACAGCCAGAGTGTTGTGGTATCTAACTTGTGAAAGTACAAGATTCTGGTAAAGTGCTGTTACTAAAAAAATCACATTAAATTTAGAATAAGTATTTAGAATAAGTTGAGCCTAATTAACCAAAACTCTCATAAATGAAAGTTTCATGTACATTTAGGAGGGAAAAGGTAGTGTTGAAGCAGGATTATTCGTGACCTGACTCAGTTATCCGAGTCAAAACACACAAAATTGAAGTTTAGGCATCTGGATCAAGTTTCTGTCTTTAAAGAAATCATCCTGAAGGCTTTGAGTTGAAGTCAGCTATGGTTCTACTGAATGTTATTCCACCAATTTTCTTATTTTACCCTTATTGCAAAATATATTTGAAATAATACACAATAATAAGACACAATGAAACAAGCAGAGAATCTAAATAACCTCAGATACACAAAATCCATCCAAACCGAAGAACGTGGATCAGAATTCCAATGCTTGCCGTGTGCTGAGGACAAACAGCTAAAACACTCATATGTATTCTATTAAGGGATTTAGGGAATTTCCTCATGATTCCAAACTCTCATTTCCACAGTAAGTAGAAGAGCATTTACTGGACAGTTGGTTCAAATGTTTTCAAAACTCATAACCAACATCAGAAATATATATTTATTATAAGGTTCAGGTTCAAAGGGTCAGTTTTAGATGGACTTTAATTCCCAGTTTTAAGAAGAACTACCAATTATAAAGCTCCTATAATCCAGGTTTGTTATAGTGCTGCTGAGTATCACTATAGTTAATCCCTGCTGTTCAAACACATGAACATCCTCAGATCCTTTATTTTAAAAGTAAAATGAATATGAACAATATGTACTCTCTGGCGGAAACAATGTTTCTTGCTAATAAATATAACAAAAAAAAGTATATTTCTTATCAATGCAAACGATGCCATAAGTTATATTTGCTCCTTATTTGGTGTGTGCTTTCTAAAGAAATCACACACAAAAACTACGTTTAAAATCTAGAAGGTTGAAGTTCCTCAGAGAGCAATGGTGTCATTTTGAATTTCAGTTTGATGAATAACTGTTTAAGAGGAAAGATTGCAGCTTGTTTCGGAAAGATTTTTCGGACACAGAATATCCGAGCTATTCAAAGACACGACTTAAAATTCCTCCCGTAGAGAATCACCTGACAGACATGACAGCCACTGCAGGCCGACCCGATGCCGGGCTCAGCAGCGTGGCCTCATTCCTGCATCCAACCCTCTCAGCCCCGCTGCAGCCACAGATAAGAGCCGCAATACTCAACCCAGTTACAGATGAAAACATCCTACCTTTCCTTAAACAAGGACAGATCTGAACACGTTATTTACATTCCTATTTGAATTAAAACTAAATAAAAAGTTAAACCCCTAGACTTGAGGATGAGAACCAAGTCACTAAGCAAGTAGCTACTAGTTGGCAAAAAATAGATGATTGTTCGTACAATTATTCTCTTTTTTTTGTTTACAATTGTTAAGATTAACCAACAAGTAAAAGTACATTAATACAATTTATGATAAATTGGTTGTTTTTGTCTTTGGTTGACTGATCTGAAGGGAATTTGGCAGTTGTTGCTAACAGCTAATTTTGCAGAATACATAGCCGGAGACATTGTTAGAAATAAAAAAATGAAACAGAAACACATAGATACAAAAGAATATAAGCTGTATATCGTCAAATATTGCTCAGAATGTAACTTTCCTCATTCTTTTGCAACAAGAAATACATATTGAATCAAGTATTTGTCAACATTAACCTTTTATCAATAACTATTTTTAAATTAACGTTTGCATTTTAACACAAATCTTAAATTATATTTGTGTAATTAAATTGATATCATCAATGTATATCTATTTTTATAACAACAACAGATTTGTAAATATATATATTTTTACCAGGTATCATACTACTTACTTAAAAAGTTTTTTATTTTTATTTTGTACCTTCTAATTCTTCGTAGACGTCTGTTATCGTTCTATACTCGTACAGTTGCTGAACAGCGTGGGCATCTATTCGTGGAATATGACTCATCTTCAGTCATGTTATACAATGGAAACTTCACTGAGACTTCACCGCAGCAGGGTTGAGTCTGCAGAAGCTGCTGCTCCTGTCTTCTCCCCCGAGATGTTTCCTGCACGCCGATGCCTGTTGGCCATTTTCTTGGCCTTCTCCTCAGAGATGAAATTGTTCATCACAGCCGAGACTTCTAGTTCTGTCGGAGGAAATCTGTCTCAATAGTTTACTTAAACGAATTCATATAGAAACTAGTTAAAATCTAAAAATAAAATTGATTAAATAAGTATGTTCTCTTCTTTCACACGATGCCAAAACCTGAAGCAAAGGATTAAAAATAACCATGTGTTGACTTCCAAAGATCACATGTGCGGTTAACACATCGAATAAAAACACAGCTATCTCTGTTTTTCAGAACTCTAAGCAATTTACACTTAACTCTGTACTTCACCTAAAGGTTCACTCAAAGTAATCAATTCTTTTTTAGAGTAATAGACAAAAATGTTGTCTTCATCATCTTTGTCCAAAAAGACACTTAAAAACATCCAAATACATCCATACTGCTCGTCTCCCATCAGGATCTCAGGGACACAACAACACAATCACATTATAGGATTGAACCCGCAACCTCTCAGGCCACAAGACGACCACTCTACCATCTGAGATATTTAAATGACAATTGGGTAATGGAATATTTGAATCGATCCCAAGTATATAAACAACAAGAGGATGTCAGGATCTCCCTGACAAGTCTCTATAGCTTAATATACTGTACTTACAATGATAAATAAAAGTATAATATTTTGATAACAAAACATTGAGTTTAATCTCTGTAACCCGTGGGCAGGTTACCTTTCACATCCCACATGGATCACGAAGCTCGTCGTGACTTATTCTGACCTCTGACATCCATCGTTGATTTGGTTTATGTAAACAAACAAGGCCCATCGTATCCACAGGCAGAGCTGTTTCCATGACAACTCCTCCTGCTACCTCATCATGTAACACTTTAAGCACAAGCAGCGACACATTTTTACAAAATCTCTCATCCTGAACGACAATCTGTTGCCGCGTCTCTTGGGAAGGAGTCCCAAAGTTCTGGATGGATGGTGGACAAAAACCTTGTCCTTCCTTCACAAGGTCTACCCTGTCCTCTGAAGTACGTCAAAAAGGAAACTGTTCTCATATTTAAGTCACGACTTTTGTGCCAAATCTGGAAAAGCAAGCATTTTTATGTGGCCCCAAGAGATTCAAATACATAAATTCTAAAAAATAACTTTCATTTTCTCATCCAGGATTCCCCTTCAAAAGGTTGTGGGGAGGCTAGAGTTTGTCCCAGCTACCTTGGGTTACAGCGGGGGACACCCTGAACAGGTCTGTCAGTCACATAGAGAGCCAGAGACACTAACTATTAACTCCAATAGACAATTAAGATGCCTAAGTATTTTTTGGGACTGTGTGAGGAAACCAGAGTTCCCAAATAAACCCACACAAACAGAGAGAAAACATACAAACTACAAAAATAAAATAAAGAATTCACTTCAAACCTGCAGTTGATTAAAAAACTGCAGCTAGAATTCCGACCAGCTCTAGTAGAAGAACTCACATTTACCTGATCCTTAAAACTCTTCACTGGCTGCCAGTTTCTTTCAGGATCATTTTAAAATTCTGGTTCTTACTTTCAGATCTATTCATGGTCAGGCTCTTCCTTACATCTCTGACCTGATCCAGCCTTACACCCCAGCTCGGGCTCTGAGGTCTGTGGATCAGAATCTATTGATGGTTCCTGAACTTCCGGACCAGAGGAGAGAAATCCTTCCAGACTGTTGCTCCTAAGCTTTGGAACCATCTCTGTGTTTGATGATCTACTGACTCCTTCAAGAAACATCTGTGTTTGATGATCTACTGACTCCTTCAAGAAACATCTGTGTTTGATGATCTACTGACTCCTTCAAGAAACATCTGTGTTTGATGATCTACTGACTCCTTCAAGAAACATCTGTGTTTGATGATCTACTGACTCCTTCAAGAAACATCTGTGTTTGATGATCTACTGACTCCTTCAAGAAACATCTGTGTTTGATGATCTACTGACTCCTTCAAGAAACATCTGTGTTTGATGATCTACTGACTCCTTCAAGAAACATCTGTGTTTGATGATCTACTGACTCCTTCAAGAAACATCTGTGTTTGATGATCTACTGACTCCTTCAAGAAACATCTGTGTTTGATGATCTACTGACTCCTTCAAGAAACATCTGTGTTTGATGATCTACTGACTCCTTCAAGAAACATCTGTGTTTGATGATCTACTGACTCCTTCAAGAAACATCTGTGTTTGATGATCTATGTGTATTGTTTTTGTTTATTAAAGCGCTTCGTGACCCTGGTTGAGAAAGACGCTTTAGAAATAACCTTTACTTTACTTACTTAACTTACTTTAAACATTGAATGTTAATCCTCATTATCATAACTTGAATAATATTGAATAAGAAAATGATTCTTCTTCTTATTATTATTAATAAGACTGCAGGGTTTTCTTATGATTGTGTGTTGAGTTTTTTCTTTTTACTAGGGGCGACATAGTTCAGATGGTAGAGTGGTTGCCTGCAGTCCAAAAGGTTGCAGGTTCAATCCCAGCTCCGGACAAGCTTTTGTCGTTGTGTCCCTGAGCAAGACACTTCACCCTGATTGCTCCTGATGGTGAACTTGGCGCAAGTGTGCAGCCTACTCACATCAGTATGTGTGAATGGTTGAATTTCCCCTCGTGGGACTAATAAGGGATTCTGTTTTTTTTCCTTTGGATGTGAAAAAAAATAAGAAATCTGAAATCTATGAGCGAAATCTGTTGCATTGTATCCTTTCAAGTGATTAGTGAAAAAAAAATAACTTCAGAGTCAAGGTTTACCGTTGAAAGGTTCTTTAGAAACTTCAAGAAAGAGAATAAAAATGAATAAGAAAGGGATTAAAAGAAAGACAGTAACGTGAAGGTAATTTATTTTGTGTTATGTATTCAACTACAGAGTAAATCAACGCTTTTAGTTCATGTTTGGAAAGTCACAGTTATGAAAGTAAATTCTGCTCGACCCAACTTTGACTTAAATGCTGTTTCTTTGCACAGAAAAATCTGTTATTTCTGTTCTATTGATTATTTGAAAGGTGTTTTAGTTCGAAAACAGAGTTTCTAATTAACATTAGTCTGTGACTATTGACACGTCAAGACGCTCATTTTAGTCAATTTAATTCACAAAACAAACCTGTAAACTAGTGAAAACGAGTAAAACACAAATTCTATATGGACCATCTTGATGCTGATTCAGCATTATACTGAGGTGTACTTTTACGTTCATATATTTGCTAATTATCCTATTTTATTTGAGTTCTTTTTATCTGAAGGTCGACAATAAACCGGTATATGCCTGTTTTAAGCGATTCAATTTCCTGAGTAATCAGTTTATATTCGGGTTATGATCATCAGCCTCACAGTTTGCTCTTTCTGCAGTGGGCAGGGGTCGGTGTGGACATCTTGAGTGGTGCGAGAGAATGCTGTGATTACTGACACCTTTCTATCCAGACCGGCTCCAGTGACAGCTTGATGAAGTGAGAGCCAACAGTCAGACTCGCAAAGAGTCCAATCCTCACTTTCAACGAAGGCTCGCTGTTGAACGAACTTAACATGAAGCAACAATGACTTCCAGCCAGTCAAGGCTGTTGCTGACGTCTGTGTGCGGCCTCCACACATCTATTCACCATTGTGTAGAGTTGTTCTTCTCTTATTCAAAAGTTCTATTCTCAATATAAAAGCAGATCCTCTAAAGTTATTTCTAAGTATTCCAGCAAGAAAACTTTCAATTCATTTCAGTGAGTGAGTGAAGGTTAAAGTACAAAAATGAAAGTTAAGTCTTCAGTGACTCTCAATCGTGTACTTTTTACAGTGTACATCTACATTATTGTGTACATAGTAGATGGCCAAACTGGTGAAAAACTGTAGAAAACTTGATTAAATCAATGAAATATGGTCAGAGCAGAAGACCTTCCGCACTGAGTCTGGTTCTGCTCGAGCTTTCCATCTGTTATAAGAAGGTTTTTCCTCACTACTGTCGATCATTGTGATTGTGTGGGACCTTTTTTTTATCCTGACCAACAGAAAACAATGAAGGCAATCAGGGAAAGAATTATTAGAAAATAAGTCGGTAAAAATGTCGAGCATCCACTTGAGTCAGATTTGACCGAAGGAATTCAACTATTCCTCTGCCAGAGTGGCGATAGAGACTCTTCTTCCGATTATGAATCTACTTCCTGCTCTCTTCTAAATGAACATTAAAGACGTGTCTGGCACAGCTGATGAAAGCCTGAAGAACAAGAAAAGAAACAGGAAAACCGTAAACCCGAAAAGGTTTCATGTGAATTTCAAACCTCCTGAGGCTGAAACTATTAAATGTACATAGCGACGCGATACAGTACTGTATCGATTTTCTTCTTACAATTTATTTATGGTTTTGCTTTCAAATCATACTTTATTTTCCATCATAGTAATTTTATGGTTTAGTACTAAAGTGTTTGTAAAAGAAAAAATAATAATATTAATGGTTTTTTTTTTTTTTTTTTAACAATTAACAAATATTCACATCGTTTTGAAATTTTTGTGTTGCAATTAAACTTCCGTCCACTAGAACTCCTCCGCAGATAAAGTAACAATGAAGATCCGAGCGATGCCTGAGGACGAGAGGATACAGTGAACTCCAGCAGCTTTTAAAGCTGATGTTTGGACATATTTTGGTTTGAAAACAAATGAAAGCATGTGTTTGTAAATACTACAACACCAGACTCAAGTACTGGACAATACTACACATATATACTTGTTACTACACTATCACAACACCAGAGTCAAGTACTCGATAATACTACACATATTCACTTGTTACTACACTATCACAACACCAGAGTCAAGTACTTGATAATACTACACATATATACTTGTTACTACACTATCACAACACCAGATTCAAGTACTCGATAATACTACACATATTTACTTGTTACTACACTATCACAACACCAGAGTCAAGTACTCGATAATACTACACATATTCACTTGTTACTACACTATCACAACACCAGAGTCAAGTACTCGATAATACTACACATATTTACTTGTTACTACACTATCACAACACCAGATTCAAGTACTCGACAATACTACACATATTTACTTGTTACTACACTATCACAACACCAGAGTCAAGTACTTGATAATACTACACATATATACTTGTTACTACACTATCACAACACCAGATTCAAGTACTCGATAATACTACACATATTTACTTGTTACTACACTATCACAACACCAGAGTCAAGTACTCGATAATACTACACATATTCACTTGTTACTACACTATCACAACACCAGAGTCAAGTACTGGACAGTACTACAAATATATCCTTGTTACTACAATATCGCAACACCAGAGTCAAGTACTGGACAATACTACACATATATCTTTGTTACTACACTATCACAACACCAAAGTCAAGTACTGGACAATACTACAAATATATCCTTGTTACTACACTATCACAACACCAGAGTCAAGTACTCGATAATACTACACATATATACTTGTTACTACACTATCACAACACCAGAGTCAAGTACTCGACAATACTACACATATATCCTTGTTACTACACTATCACAACACCAGAGTCAAGTACTCGACAATAATACACATATATCCTTGTTACTACATACTACAGTATCACAATATATTGCAGAATATTCAAGTATCATTGTCCCCGTATTGTGATATGTATTGTATCTCCAGATTCTTGACAGTACACACTCGTAATGAAAGAAATTGATCAAATAAAAAGACTGATACATTTTGGCCGAGCAGCCATTGTGGTCCCTCCAGTGTGTTCCACCAGGTTCATGACGCTTCCTTTACAACACACATGTCATTGTGGCTGTTTTTGTCAAATCAAATTACAGCTGAAAACATTACACCTGTACTAGTCTGACAGCAGACAGGTGAACCCTGACACAGACTGAGTGACAGATATCAATCAAGAAGAGGTGTAGAGGAAGCCATAGTGTTGGCAGATGTGATGAGGATGAGGAGGATGAGGAGGATGAGGAGGATGAGGAGGATGAGGAGGAGGGGTGTTACATAAAACCATCCTCTATTCCTTAATCCATCCCACCGGTTTCTCTCCCTCCTCTCCTCCTCCACCAAGTGTTTCTCTCTCAGAACCACCTCTCATCACTTCCTTCATTGATGCTTCCAAACACCAGGTGTGGAGCACCATTGCTGCCTTGCTCAGTGGCGCCGTCAGTGCAGCAGGTCCATCCATGCCTGGTGCGGCGCGACAATCCGCCGGCTCCCGCAGACAAGGTCGAGGACCGAACCAACTGGTCTGCGGTGAATGAAATACTTCATATTTATCGCGAGGCTTGATCATAATTCACTATTTAACGCAGTTTATCTCAGAAACGTGCGCAGACTCATCCAAGCGTCCGCAAACATGAGCGTGGATGCGCAGCAGAGGAACATCAGTGCGCACATGTACGTTTATATTCACAGGTTACTATGAAATGTAGTTTAAAAAATAAATAAAAATCACGTCACGTGATCATGAGGAGTGGTAAAAGGTGAGTCTTACCTGGGATGTTGTTGCTGTGAGTCAGAACTATCCAGCAGCTTCTTCTCTGCCTCTCTACTCTCTCAATATACTGCATGCATGTGCGTGCATGTGAGCGTGCATGTGAGCGTGTGTCTCCCTCTCTGGACCAGACCATTCTCCGCAGCAGGGGGGGTTAGAACATGACAGTGCGACATATTGCTGCGTGTGTTGGTCTCTCACAGGATAAGAATATCAACAACAATTATAATATTTATAAAAAATTATGATAATAATAGTCATGGATGATGATGATGAGAATGAACAAAAACAAAACAATTGAGATGATGATGTATTACAATAACAACAACAAGAATTATGATACATAATAACAACAACAACAAAACAATAATAACAATAATGATAGTTATGATAATAATAACAATAACAACAATCATTATAATGGTAATCATAATAAATACAATAATAGAAATAATAATGACAATAATGATGACGAAATAACATCAAAAACAATAACAACAGTAAGTATAATGGTAATGATAATAAATACAATAATAGAAATAATAATGACAATTAATGATGACGATATAACATCAAAAACAATAACAACAGTAAGTATAATGGTAATGATAATAAATACAATAATATAAATAATAATGACAATAATGATGACGATAAAACATCAAAAACAATAACAACAGTAAGTATAATGGTAATGATAATAAATACAATAATAGAAATAATAATGACAATTAATGATGACGATATAACATCAAAAACAATAACAACAGTAAGTATAATGGTAATGATAATAAATACAATAATATAAATAATAATGACAATAATGATGACGATATAACATCAAAAACAATAACAACAGTAAGTATAATGGTAATGATAATAAATACAATATTATAAATAATAATGACAATTAATGATGACGATATAACATCAAAAACAATAACAACAGTAAGTATAATGGTAATGATAATAAATACAATAATATAAATAATAATGACAATAATGATGACGATATAACATCAAAAACAATAACAACAATAGTATAATGGTAATGATAATAAATACAATAATATAAATAATAATGACAATAATGATGACGATATAACATCAAAAACAATAACAACAGTAAGTATAATGGTAATGATTATAAATACAATAATAGAAATAATAAAGACAATAATGATGACGATAAAACATCAAAAACAATAACAACAGTAAGTATAATGGTAATGATAATAAATACAATAATATGAATAATAATGACAATAATGATGACGATATAACATCAAAAACAATAACAACAGTAAGTATAATGGTAATGATAATAAATACAATATTATAAATAATAATGACAATTAATGATGACGATATAACATCAAAAACAATAACAACAGTAAGTATAATGGTAATGATAATAAATACAATAATATAAATAATAATGACAATAATGATGACGATATAACATCAAAAACAATAACAACAATAGTATAGTGGTAATGATAATAAATACAATAATAGAAATAATAATGACAATAATGATGACGATAAAACATCAAAAACAATAACAACAGTAAGTATAATGGTAATGATAATAAATACAATAATATAAATAATAATGACAATAATGATGACGATAAAACATCAAAAACAATAACAACAGTAAGTATAATGGTAATGATAATAAATACAATAATATAAATAATAATGACAATTAATGATGACGATATAACATCAAAAACAATAACAACAGTAAGTATAATGGTAATGATAATAAATACAATAATAGAAATAATAATGACAATAATGATGACGATAAAACATCAAAAACAATAACAACAGTAAGTATAATGGTAATGATAATAAATACAATAATAGAAATAATAATGACAATAATGATGACGATATAACATCAAAAACAATAACAACAGTAAGTATAATGGTAATGATAATAAATACAATAATAGAAATAATAAAGACAATAATGATGACGATAAAACATCAAAAACAATAACAACAGTAAGTATAATGGTAATGATAATAAATACAATAATATAAATAATAATGACAATAATGATGACGATATAACATCAAAAACAATAACAACAGTAAGTATAATGGTAATGATAATAAATACAATAATATGAATAATAATGACAATTAATGATGACGATATAACATCAAAAACAATAACAACAGTAAGTATAATGGTAATGATAATAAATACAATAATATGAATAATAATGACAATTAATGATGACGATATAACATCAAAAACAATAACAACAGTAAGTATAATGGTAATGATAATAAATACAATAATATAAATAATAATGACAATAATGATGACGATATAACATCAAAAACAATAACAACAGTAAGTATAATGGTAATGATAATAAATACAATAATATAAATAATAATGACAATTAATGATGACGATATAACATCAAAAACAATAACAACAGTAAGTATAATGGTAATGATAATAAATACAATAATAGAAATAATAATGACAATAATGATGACGATAAAACATCAAAAACAATAACAACAATAGTATAATGGTAATGATAATAAATACAATAATAGAAATAATAATGACAATAATGATGACGATAAAACATCAAAAACAATAACAACAGTAAGTATAATGGTAATGATAATAAATACAATAATAGAAATAATAATGACAATAATGATGACGATATAACATCAAAAACAATAACAACAGTAAGTATAATGGTAATGATAATAAATACAATAATAGAAATAATAATGACAATTAATGATGACGATATAACATCAAAAACAATAACAACAGTAAGTATAATGGTAATGATAATAAATACAATAATAGAAATAATAATGACAATAATGATGATGATATAACATCAAAAACAATAACAACAGTAAGTATAATGGTAATGATAATAAATACAATAATAGAAATAATAATGACAATTAATGATGACGATATAACATCAAAAACAATAACAACAGTAAGTATAATGGTAATGATAATAAATACAATAATAGAAATAATAATGACAATTAATGATGACGATATAACATCAAAAACAATAACAACAGTAAGTATAATGGTAATGATAATAAATACAATAATATAAATAATAATGACAATAATGATGACGATATAACATCAAAAACAATAACAACAGTAAGTATAATGGTAATGATAATAAATACAATAATATAAATAATAATGACAATTAATGATGACGATATAACATCAAAAACAATAACAACAGTAAGTATAATGGTAATGATAATAAATACAATAATAGAAATAATAATGACAATTAATGATGACGATATAGTATCAAAAACAATAACAACAGTAAATATAATGGTAATGATAATAAATACAATAATATAAATAATAATGACAATAATGATGACGATAAAACATCAAAAACAATAACAACAGTAAGTATAATGGTAATGATAATAAATACAATAATATAAATAATAATGACAATTAATGATGACGATATAACATCAAAAACAATAACAACAGTAAGTATAATGGTAATGATAATAAATACAATAATAGAAATAATAATGACAATAATGATGATGATATAACATCAAAAACAATAACAACAGTAAGTATAATGGTAATGATAATAAATACAATAATAGAAATAATAATGACAATAATGATGACGATAAAACATCAAAAACAATAACAACAGTAAGTATAATGGTAATGATAATAAATACAATAATATAAATAATAACGACAATTAATGATGACGATATAACATCAAAAACAATAACAACAGTAAGTATAATGGTAATGATAATAAATACAATAATAGAAATAATAATGACAATTAATGATGACGATATAACATCAAAAACAATAACAACAGTAAGTATAATGGTAATGATAATAAATACAATAATATAAATAATAATGACAATAATGATGATGATATAACATCAAAAACAATAACAACAGTAAGTATAATGGTAATGATAATAAATACAATAATAGAAATAATAATGACAATTAATGATGACGATATAACATCAAAAACAATAACAACAATAATTATAATGGTAATGATAATAAATACAACAATATAAATATTAATGACAATAATGATGATGATAAAACAAAAACAATAGCTACAACGATAATAATCATAATTGTTAATAATAATAATAACAGTAATGATAGTAGGATTAACAAAACATCAAAAATAATGATGATAATAATAGTGATGATTGTGGTGATAATAATAACAATAAAAACTACAATAATGATTATGATATATAACAATACCAACAACAAGAATGATGATATAACAACAACAAAACAATAAGAACAAGAATAATAATGATAGTAATGAAAATACTACTAATAAAAACATATGACTACAATAATAGTAATATTAACGATGACAATGATGATGATGATGTTAATACAAATAAAAACAATCCCTATAGTAAGGAAGATATTACATCAAAAACAATAACAATAATAATCATTATTGTACATAATAACAGTAATGATAATATTAATAATGATGATAATAATAGTAATAATAATGATGATGATAGTGATGATAATAATAAGAATAAAAACAACAACTATAATAATGGTGATGATATATAAAAATATCAAGAATGATGATATAACAACAAAAAAGCAATAAGAACAACAATAGTGATAATAATAATTAATATTATGTCAGAAGATAAATAAAGTTTAAGAATGACATAAAAACACGTTAAAATATGCCACAACTTCAGTTGTAAAATGAAAATACCAATATCTTAATTTTGATTGATTAATTGATTAACATATTCATCTATGTCTTGATACATTTGAGACTTGGTCCATTTGAAATGCAAGGATAACATTGCCAGGTAACCGGTCTACTTGTTGGAATGTCTTTCAAAAATCAGAGGTTCTGAATTGAATTCATCATTGGAACATCATTGGAGTTTCTTTATGGAAAAGACAATTTCACACCCAGCTGTCCAGTCAGACCTACTCAGGTGTGGTTACCAGGGAGTGTAAAACTCATCTTACCTGTGGGCCACTGGAAAAGTATAAACCTGATACAACAATGATGAGTTCTGGGTCCTGTCCTCTCGTCAGGGTCGCCGCCTGCAGTTGTGTGGAGACGAATAAAGAGCGGCAGAGGCTGATGGCCTTAATTTGACTGAAGAGCGGCTTCATTCAGAGCAGCAGGTCAGCGAGGAAACTCTATTCAGCTGCTTCCAACTCTGCTGAGAACGAACACGCCGCTGCTTCTTCTCTCAGGCTTCTCACATGAGCGGTCGACATGAGTTCTGTTCATGTTTTTACAAGAGACGAATTAGTGATCACAGGCGCAGATGAACAAACACTGAGTGTCTTTTCATTGAAAGAGATTTTTGTAGAGATAATTAACAAGATAGAAAAACAGCAAAAATGTGGAGGTTGTATTAGTTTGACTTATTTATCCACCCATTTGGAATCTAGTGTGAAAAACAAAAACAAAAAACATTTTAGGTAAATTATCTGAGGCAGTAATTGTGATTCTTTGACATTTCCATTTTAGATTATCCTTGTGGCTATGAAATGCCAAGAGAACCATAATTAGGTCATAAAAAGGCGATTGGAAACAGTAAAAAATGCATATATCAAAATATGTTTAAATGGATATAAATGTTCTCTGGAAATAGATCAATCGGAAAAAATAATTGTTGGATATACGCTTTTTGGAATCGCTAAAAAATTAATTGGATATATATATTTCCTTATTTACATCCAAATTTTTTGTATGTTCATTTCTCTATAACCATAAAAATCATTGTATTTCGATGTATATTTTACTATTCACCTCATTTTCAATCGCCCTTTTCATTAGATAATTATGTCACTCTTGGGATTCCATATGTGGCTGCTTGGATAACAATTGGTGTTTATGATAATTGGGAAAATAATCCTGTGTTGCTGAACCAGTAGAAAGAGTTTTTGTCAGAAAATTTGTCACTTATAAACTTTAAACATTTAGTTTTGCGTAGTATTTCTGTATCTTTTGTTTAAGCATGCAAAAAATGTATATAATTGACGAGTAAATGGATTTAAGATACTTAATCTCATCTTTATTAACAAGAATATGACTGAAAGTTGCTTTTATCCAACACATTTTGACTTATTTTTAGAAACCTATATTCATCAGGGAGTCCACGTGATGACCCTGATGGCGGTCTGAGCGGCGTTCCGGATTTCCTCGTCTTTTTCCGACGGGTCGATCCTCCTCTCCAGACGAGGGAGCTGTTCCAGGAGGAGATGGCGGCCTGCGGGAGCTTCGGCCAAGGTGGTCAGAGCACGCAGGCAGTAGATGACGAGAGCCTTCCTCCTCCTCCTCGTCTCCTCGTCCTTCTCCACCTTCTGCTCACACACCAGGTTGAGGAGGACCGGGAGGATGTTGAGGTCCAGACACTGGTACTTTCCTGCACAGTATGAAGGAGTTAGACGTACAGAAGAAGATCACCCCAGAGAAAAGTATTCCTTCAATGCAAGATATTGAAGAATTTCAGCAACTGGCGAACAAGTTTGGACCTGGTACCAGCCATTTAAAGAGGAAGGCTGCTAATGCAGGGTTAAAGGATCTGGTAGACCATCTTAAACATCACAGCTTGTTCATTATTAAAAAGGAGAAAACAAGCGTCAATAATTCTGTGTCCACAAGAAACAGAAACTTGCAGGAGACGAGTTCAAAAAGCTTCTAATTATTCATATTCCAAGGTTCAAAATGAATTCTCTTTGAGAATGTATGACTCAACTTAAAAACTCAACCAAGAATTTAAACATTCAATGTAAAATCTTGAGCTTAGAATTGCAAAGATAACTAGCCTGCAAAATGATGTCAAATTCCCTGGAACACCCTGTATATAAATCAAGGAGCGAAATGGAATCATGTGTGTCGAAACACTGTGTGTCACCTATAGTGATGATGACGGTGTTCATGATGGCCCCGGCAGTATACTTCTGAACCTCGATGTCTGGGTCCTGCAGCAGACCCACCAGGACAGGAAGCACTGCCTCGCTGCACACCTGCTGCTTCCCGTCCATGGAAACACTAGTGGAGAAAGATTTATGGTCAAATACACAACTAAGAGGAAGAACAACTAAATGATCTGTTTTCTAATTTTAGGCTTTAAAAGTCATATTTGAGCTTGTTTGTACTCACTGTTGCTATCATCAAATACTTTTTCATCTAGTTTTGAAAATAAGTATTTAGAGATCCTTGTTCAAATCAGGGTCTGCGGTTTTCAAATGACTCTACAGACAACTTTCTTGTGTTTTTTTCTCTCTGATATACGGTTAGATCATGGGTCTCAAACCCAGGGGGTCACCAGGGGTTAATTGTTGTGGAGATTGGGCAGCAGACTTTCAAAAGTTCTTTCAACTGAACATCTTTGAACAAGTTTATTCTATTTCGCTGCTTAATGTTTTGGCAATTTTTATGTATTTTATTTGATAAATCTGTTATTAAAAAACTTATGTCAACTCTCTTGATTCACTGATGTGTTTAAAATGTCGAAGTCTTGCTCTCCAAGATGCAAGTCTCTCATCATGAACGTCTTTTGAACTTTTTACTTTATAAAGTTGCTGGGCGAACGAGAGGTTACGAGAGTCCATTATGACGTTATAATGGCTTCGCTCCTCCTCCAGCCAGCTGTTATTACGCCCCGCTTTATTTGTACAACGAGTCCCTTGGACGTGGAGACTTCCGGGATGAATGACACGTGGTGACAAACCTCCATGTTTGACCAATCACAGAAGAGTGTGGGTGTGGTTACCTGAAGGCCATCATGGCTGACGCCGCCTCCCTGCGGATGTGCAGGCACGGATGCGAGAGCTTGTTACCGACGACGGGGACTCCATCAGAGCCGAGAGCCGGACGGGGGTCCAGCATGGAGCAGCGACTGATGGTGGACAGAAGCAGCACCTGGACATCATCCACCTCTTCTTTCTCTCCGGCCTCCCTCAGCTTCAGCATCAGTTTGGGGACCAGAGACAGCAAGGCCTGAGCACCTGAAGCACACATTTAATACATTCATTTATTAAGAAATATCACCTGACTCTGAACCTCACCTGAGGGCAGCAGAGCTAAACTGTTCAACACCAGGTGAACCTTCAACCTGCAGGTTGGAGAGGAATCGTCCAATAGCAAAGAGAGAGGAGGAAGGAGGGATGAGCAGAGGAGGGCCTCTCTTTGGAAGAGAAGAAAGGGAAACTTTAAAGCACTTCTCAAGTATAAAAATGAGCTCATTGGGTTGCAAAGACTCGTTCTGGTGCTTGTGCGCCCCCTATCGGTGACATTGCAATACGGTTTTTGTATCAAACTACTTTTCTAACTAAGTAAAGACAAAGTGATTTACCGGCCGATGCTGTGGTTGGTTGTCAGGTGAAGCATCTCGCAGGTCATCGTACGAACGGTCGGATCTCCATCTTTTAACAAAACCTCCAACCGTCCCAAGAAACCTGCAAAACAAAGTGTGTTCGATCTTTTAAAGGAAATAAACGAATGCTCTTGAATGAATTGTATTAAATTGTAATGAAAATAAGACCTCCATTCACGGTCTGGTACAGTCGTTCCGGGTCGTGCATCAGGTCGCACAGAGAAGCCAGAGCCAACAACTTGGCTTCGGTCTCTGGTCTTCCTAACTCCTCGAACAGCAGCGGGATCCCCAGACGTCCAAACGCCACCGGGGCTCTGGTCGGGTCTGCCACGACCCCACTCATGATGTTCCCAGAACCAATCGATTTTATCTGCTTTAACGGACCTACATCACCCGTCAAATCTACGCACAGGTGGATCGGATTTAGAGAAAAAGAAATAAACATTAATAGAAAATAGGACTTTGATGTAAATATCTGATGAGTAATACCAAAAGCTGTATTGTGCCATCAAATACGTAATGATAAAATGTGTCTTTTATCATCATTTAAGTTGTATTTATTTTCTTTTTTATATATAAATATATATAATCTGTAATAAATTGCTATTTCTTGACACGACTGTCTAAAAACTAAAAAATCTTACCTGAACGCTCGAACGTGTTCGCTTTACGATAGTTTGTATGTTGCTATGACTACTGACATCAGTGCTGCGTTTAGAGGTCTCGGAAAAGATAGGGAATTAGAGTGATCGCTACAGTGGACGCGAGTTAATAAATTACTTTAATTTATTTTAAATTAAATGTACTATCCAACTATTAACTCAACGTGTGTTCTACACACGTGTCATTTTTATGGCAACCGTTAAAAAAATACAATGTCGATAAAAAGGAACTGTTTTGACCAATTTAAGAAACGCATCATGCAGTTCTTCATTAGTTCCTTAACCCTTGTGTTATCTCAGGGCCCTCAAACATTTATTTTCGGGCCTTCGGGTCACCATGTCCCTGAGATAACACAAGGGTTAAACATAAGACTACCATTCATACATTTTCCTTTTAAAAATAATTTTGCTCAAATTACATCTGAAAACATACACGTGTCAATGATGTGGCTAGAAACATGCAACAAGAACAAACCAGCATCTCGGTTTTTTTAATTCACTTTCATTTTAGCAAATGAATCATGTTATCAACATCTATGTTACTCTTGTTGTATTCATATATTTGTGGAAATGTACAAAATTATTGTGCAAGGGTTAGTTTTCGAAATTCAACATTCATATTTTCCAATAAAAACGTTTTAATAAATAAAACATTTTTATGGAAAAAATAAGGAATATAAAGAGTAAAATATTTTGTATGCACACCGATGTTCTGCTTTGTTCACAATGTATAAAGTCTTAGTAAAACTTTGGGTAAATGCATTAAGAAAATCCATATTAAACTTAACATTGCTTTTAACATTCTAGAAATTTAATGAAAAAAAATGATCATCACATCCTGCTATTCCAACCCGACTAATTTTTATTATAGGTTTGTGTGTGTGTGGAAGAGGAATCAGAAACATAAGCAGCTCTTACTGTATTTAAATGAGTTTTATTTAGCTCAATTGCAAACAAGTTTCCAACCAAATATGTTCTTCAGCCTCTTATTTCTCCATGATGGATCAAATCCCTATGATTCATTTTTTGAACTGAGATGAGGGTCTAGAAAAATATTAACTTAGCTTTCTCATGAAATCAGGATTGACTTTAAAATATACAATAATAGAATAGGGACTTGATAGAAGTTAAAAAAAAAAAAATCAGAGAACTTAAAATGAACACATTCACTTCTTCTTTTTCTTGCTCTTCTTCCCCCCCTCCCCTTGTTGGGAGCTGCCATCTGCTCCTCCACTCTTCTGGGTACGAGTCTTAAGTTTGGGGATCATCTCTGCCACATAGACCATGACAGTTTTACCTGGAAAAAAAAAGTCTTACCATCTCAATCTCATCCAACATGCAAAACAAATAATAAACAATGTATCGAAACACAATATAACACAGACTAAAAAACAAAGCCGTTCAGGACTCACGTGAGTTAAACTTCTCTTGACACAAGCTACCATCAGACTGTTTGATCTGAACTCTGACTCTGCCTTTGAATTGGATGTCACGGTTTGAATCTCTGGGATGCATTTTGTTCTGTGAAACACAACCAGATCAAGAGTCTGATATCAAACATTGCGTTCTGACATGTTTAAATGTTAAGTTTATGTCCAATGTTGATACCTCTGTGTAGACATTTAACCCAGCTGCCGTCAAGACATCTTTAATCTCCACACAGGATGGGTTCTCAACGCCCTTTATTGAGATAAAGACAGACACATTAAGCACACTTAAGACACTGTGGTTTACACTACGGTTATTATAATACACAACAAAATCCAAAGGGAGCTGCAGAAACTACC
Organism: Callionymus lyra; assembly: GCF_982586985.1. Classification (NCBI taxonomy): domain Eukaryota; kingdom Metazoa; phylum Chordata; class Actinopteri; order Syngnathiformes; family Callionymidae; genus Callionymus; species Callionymus lyra. The sequence goes on along the minus strand of NC_141818.1, from coordinate 50,009,545 downwards.
TTCTCTGTGGGGATCCTTCGTCCTTCAGCCAGTGTCTTCTTGCTGTTAATGTAGACTGGATATATACAGATAAACCTGAAAGACAACAACATACTGTGTAAGGAAAATAGTTTTGAAACTTTTACCCTTTATTTAGCAATGTCTAACTTATTTCCAGATTTAGGAATGAACAATATGCGATTCCAAGATGTGCATGAAAAGAATGGATTGATATGAATCATATGGGACAACCCGCTTAATGAGATCCAATAATAAGGTTACTGTCATTTCAACTACTATTATTATAACAGGCCATCAAATTGTGGAACTTTATACCATTTTTGATTGTCATTCAACAATAACTACAATTCCAAGAATACATAACCGAATGAATACTATTGTTTTTACGTAAGATGAAATCAGATCGTGCACATACTACACGTCATGCTTGAAGCAAGTACGGAGACTCTACCAGGACAAAATTCAAATGAAATTCCGAACAGTCACTTATGGCGAGTACATGAAGTACATTTTCTACAAAACCCGACATTTGTGACGCTTTTTGTATTCAGTTTCATTTCAAGTACGAGACCTGTAACAATGAGCTAAAATGAAACTTTAGACAAAGTAATTATACACATGTTCTGGTATGAATATTTGGCAATTGAAGTAGTAGAATATTGCAGAAATACACAATACTTCTCCAGGACATACACCCTCACCATCTACACATATCAATAACGTACAAAAAAGCTAACATATGTTCTCAAGATACTGTAGTAACGTCCAATGGAGCTAGCATTAGCTTAGCTTGTTGGAACAACTAGCTTTTCGTGTACTTACCTCTCCTTATTAGCGGGGTCTTGCGTCAAATGAGCCATGTTTCGGTTTGGTGTGTTGCTAATGGACCGAATACAAAACGAATGTTCATATATTTGAACACCAACGTAGAATATTTATCCTTCTCGTCCTAAGAAAATGAAGCCATCCATGCAACCAACTGCAAATTGACGTCACGACTCTTCGTGCTCAGCCGACGCGTTTGATTTGGTCACCGGAGCATGGAGACTGAACACTGGTGCAGACAGAGAGCTAGACATGCACCGCCCACTCGGACTATTCTCTACATGTAATCGAGCTGTACAACATGGTCGCCATACGAGTATATCATTCTGAACTGGAAACAGTGTCTATTTTGTAATTTCTTTTTTTAGATGATTTCCACGACTGGTTCGTTCCCAAATGAAATGTTTTTTCCCGATATAACAAATAAAAACACCCTGTTTAGTGTGTTGAACCCAAAGATTATCTTGAAACCCATTCATCATTATTGAGAAATGGTTCATCCACACGAATAGATTTATGGAAACTAAACCTTTGCTATTAATCTTCCATAAGAAGTCTTTTTCTAGCTTTCATCTCTAAAATTAATGGAGAAAAGAAAAACTTTGGAACATGTTTAATAGAAGAACTTTACCTCACTGCAAAAACACAGCTCTCATGTGTATACATGTATGTGACTTTTATTTGGACAAGATCTGGCCAAAGAATATGTGGTTTATATATATATATATATAAAAGTGTCTTCTTTTAATAACTTAATAACAAAAATGAAACATGCCATATTGATTTGTAAGTATGGTTATGGTTTATCTATGACCAGCAGGAGGTTTACTGCTGCAAACTTACCAAAGTGTTAAGGTTTAAGAGTTGTGCACTTGAGTGAAAGTGAAGTCACAAATGAGAAAAGCAAATGTGGTCAATGTCTTGTTTCTGTGGTAAATAGTAGTAGAATGTATCCATCTGCAATCGTTGATAGTTGAGCACGTGCTTGTATCAAGAAAGAACAAAATAAATTACATTTTTATTATTTATTTTATTAAAAGTTACATTATGGTTGAGATTAAAATGATGCAAGTATGAGGATTCATAATTTAACTATTTCCTAACAAAGTTAATCAGTAAAGGTTAAACTAAAAACAGACATTTATATGTCATTGTAATGCTTTCACACGAACTGTGAAACAAAAATAACACATTTAAATGGTTTATATGGTTCATAGTTCCAACCAGTATTTTTCGGTCATGTGCGTGAACAAGTGCTGGTATCAAGTAGGATAAGAACAAATTAAATCATCACCATATTAAAAATGTGTTAGATAGATTGTTAAAATGAAAATCATGTCAGGGTGTAAATTATAATTTTAAACATAAAAAAAAATTGAAGGGAGTTGTCGAGTCTTTTATTGAATAAAAATATGTATCGACTTTCTGTATTGCCTATTGTGTTTTTTGTTAACATTAATTTAAAGTTTATTGGAATATGTGTTTGAATTGATTGACATGACTCTGGATAACAAGCAAATATTTATAAATATGCACCAAAAATGAATGCAACACTGCGCAGACGCGGGCAGCTGGTGAAATGCCCGGATGTTATTGTAGCTAGCTCTTTTAGCATTCGGGCTAGCCGCTGCGACGCTGCTGCCTTCTGCCGCTACGATCTGCCGCATCGGGGACTTTCGACCCTTTCACTCCCCCGAGCGATTCTTGCCATCGTTTCAAGTCTTAAATTCAACCAGTGTGGTCTATCATGATAGAAGTTGAGTGAACGTGCGATTCGTTTTAGGTGTAATCTTTAATTTAGCAACCGGTTTGGCGGGACTGGATCGGTTTAACAATACGACGAGCTAAAGCTAATATAGGTTAGCATCGAAGCTACCGCGGCTGTCATGGAAGACAAATCTTTTACGAAGGAATTAGACCAATGGATCGAACAACTAAACGAGTGTAAGCAACTGTCGGAAAACCAAGTGAGGACGCTATGTGAGAAGGTGAGTTTCCGTTTCCATCTTTTTCTGTTTGATTCGCAGTCGGCCTCGTTAAATGTGGCCTACATTTCCAAATGGCACCCGACTAATTCCTGGAAGGAGGGTAGCGCTACACGACTAGTCGCCACCTCCCACTCGTTGGTTTCTGACCAAACATTATGTATGTTAATATAACTATATTTATACTACGATTATTTAACAGGGATTCTGATGAAATCAATTAATCGACTATTTGTCTTGTTTTTACATATGGTTGTGCAATATATCCGCGTCGGTGACTCTTTTCCCAGTATATAGACGTAGCCGACTTTTCCGCTATTTCGTATAAATCGACTCAACTCTCAAGTCCACACCACAAGTAATAGTTCATCGTGTGTGAAACTCAATTTAATCCATTATTATTGTTATGTAAACCAAGGAAAGTGTATTTTTCTCTTGTAATTAGCGCCGCGCCCTGTCCGGATCGATCACTCGGTTTATTGCAGAAACCCGTGAAGGTTCAGTCAGTGTTGCGCCATTTCTTCTTGAATCACACGACTTTGTTTTGATCCAAACTGGGCCACTCGGTGTATAACACAGCCGTGTATGTATTAACGTTTATATAATCTGAACATTTTCTTGTCTGACTACATTAAGTGACGTCAAAACATTGTTGATGGGCCCGTTCAATGTCTCGTGACGTCAAGACTCTGAATGCTTCTTATATAGACTAACGTTTCGATAATATCTGTTCATTTTTATCCATTTACATGTGACACCATCCAAGCCATAGCCTGTAACTACAAAATGGCAGTAAACAAGTGTCCTATTATTTCTCGATACAGTTTAGTGTTAAAGTGATAGTCGAAATGAGGCCCTTTTAAACTCAGATAATCATAATAGACTGTTTAGTTTAGAAAACATATTTATTGACAGAACTGTAAAGTTGTGGATGGATTTCTCTCTTACAAATGGAGACACCGTGCAAATGTCTTTCTGTGTCACAAATTAAATCAATTATAAAACCCTGTAAAATATGCTGTTTTTTATTTTATCTTGACTAGGTTGTATTTTATTTAAAATTATCAGCCATAATATAACTCGTTTGGTACTACCATCGACTAAATACAGTACTAAGTACATGTGACATGCTAGAGAAAACTGTTAAAGGAACATTTATACATTGATTTATAGTTCACTGTATAAAACCCTCAATTTCTGAAATAAATTTTAATTTCAGTACATTTATGAAATGTTTATCTCTGCTGGTTGACTCGCATATTAGTTGAACAGATAAAAATTAGTTTATGTAAAGAATAGCTTCTGTCACCAGTGAATTATTTGAAAATTCAGTTCACCTTAAGAACAATTGTGACTATAGCTTGGGGTGTGCATATATAGTCTCTTTGGTGTATCATGTTTGCCCCCCTCATGTTTGTGTTGCCTTCATGCATGTTTGTGTGGGTGAGTGACATTACAGTTCAGGGAATAATGGACCGGATCCAATTTCAACAAAACATTACAGGAAATTTGATTTATATTTGTATTCACTCTTTAAATATTGTTGCAATAATTTGATATGTATTTCAGAATTCAGGCTTTCTTTATACATTGTTTTAATGTACATAGTAAGTATCTTTGCAAAAATACTTGGTAAAGTATAGTAACTGTCAATATAGTAACTTCTACTATACTGGGTTAATAGTTACATAGCTTATTTATGTTTAAGACTTGTAAAAACTTAAGATTAGTTCTGTTAAGTTAACTTAAGAATGTTATGTTCTTCATTAAAACTGATGTCGTTGCTGTTAAATGAAGCATTTGTTTTCCCCCCTGGAGTCTCTATTTTCCCCTAAGCACAGCAGAATGAGATCAAAGATGTTCTTGTTTATCTTGTGATGCTCACACGTCCAAATAGGAAGGCCCGTACATGGTTGCACTTTTCTCTTTAGAGTCATCCATTTTGTATACAAATTAAAATTAAGACTGAAAATAAAATGATTGTCTGCAAACTAATTTCATTAACTTCTTCTTCCAGGCTAAGGAGATCCTGACCAAGGAGTCTAACGTCCAGGAGGTAAGATTGCAGCGAAATGTTTGACACAAAAGCTTTAAAGACACCCAGTTAGCTCCTCCCATCAAACTGTAACTTAACAAAACAATGTACATTTAGAAGTACATTACTAAATTAATCTGGTTGGAACTATGATGCAAAAATCTAGTCTACGTTTTCAGTTACAAGCATTTTAATAGCATACAAATGATTATAAGTTTAACCTTTTCTTATGAGCTATTCATCAGAGTGATACAAATGATAAATCCTCAAACTTAAAATGTTTAAAATGATCACAATAAACCCAATATGACTTTAATGTCGACCATTATGTAACTTAAAAAAAAAAAATCCACTTGATACAAGCACTTGCTCAACTACACAAGAGTGCAGAGGGATATATTCTACTTCTAGTTACCACAGAAACAAGGCAGTGACCACGCTTTGTTTTGCTCGTCTGTGACGTCACTTTTCTGGTAAAGCTTAACACCTTTGGTCAGTTTGCAGCAGTAAAACTCCTGCTGGTCCTAGAGAAACCTCAGCTAGACTTTTACATTTGTTTTGTCATAGCAACCAACCTTTATAAGGAACAGGAAAAACATCATTAAAAGACAACTTTTCCCTACATCAGTGTTTGTTAACCAATTAACCATTTACATGAGCCACTTTGTCCTCGGACATTACTTGGTGAAACTGGTGAACAGGTTAGGATCTTCAAAAACCTTCATCTAAAGGGTTTTGTTTTTACACTTTAGAACCATAATACTTTTAATTGAAGGCCATTCTCAAATTAAACTCACAATTAAGATTACAAAAGTCTGAAACAAATACTACCAGCTAACCTGGTGTAACAAGGATTTTTAGTTTTTGCACATGGCCATTGAAAGATTGCAAAAAACATGCGAAGACAAAAGTCTAATTAAATTGTTCAATCAAAATTCTTAGTTATTTTACCCTCACAGATTTCACATGCTCTTCGCACTTGCACTGATTTCTTCTGATGTTTTTAAGATAATTTGAGATTTTTAATTACACGTCAGTTACATTTCGGCTTGATGACATCACATGGTCTTGTTTAGGTGCGATGCCCGGTGACGGTGTGTGGAGATGTCCACGGTCAGTTCCACGACCTCATGGAGCTGTTCAAGATCGGAGGAAAGTCTCCTGACACCAATTACCTGTTCATGGGGGACTACGTTGACAGAGGCTACTACTCTGTGGAGACGGTCACGCTGCTGGTCACATTAAAGGTAATCGCTAAATCCGAGATTATGCTTTTCTTTTACCATCTACTGGATGTGTGGATTGACAGCATCATGCGAGTCATGCATTATTTTCACTGTTGACTCTTGGGCTGGCTCCAAAATCAGAACAGTGCCAGTTTGAGCCAGTTTGGTTTCCACTCTATTTCACTGCTGCACAAATGAACTGGCACAGTCAGCTCTAATAAAAGCTGCATTCACTAAAGTCACAATTATAAAGCTCTGTGCTGACACAAGCAGATCTTGCTAATGGCAAGTTAGCAATGTTTTTTCTTTTAATAAGCTTTACCTTCACATTGTTTTATTTTTTTTAATCATTTTTTGTTTAGGTGCGTTTCCAAGAGCGAATCACTATCTTGCGAGGAAACCACGAATCACGGCAGATCACACAGGTCTACGGCTTTTACGACGAGTGCCTGAGAAAGTATGGCAACGCTAACGTGTGGAAGTACTTCACAGACCTGTTTGACTACCTGCCACTCACTGCCCTGGTCGATGGACAGGTGAGGTGTCAAGGACAACTCTTTCCTGCATTTTTGTTCAAGACTGACTTGTTGTGTTGCATAATAACCTTTTTTTTTTTTTTTGTTGCAGATTTTCTGTCTCCATGGTGGGTTGTCCCCCTCAATAGACACTCTGGATCACATACGAGCTCTGGACCGTCTGCAAGAAGTCCCACATGAGGTAAACACAAATTACAATAAATACATTGAACACTTTTGACCTGAATATCAACTGATCAAACACACATGAGCTGTTCCACTTAATACTCTCCGTCTTTGTGTTCAGGGCCCCATGTGTGACCTGCTCTGGTCGGACCCTGATGATCGTGGTGGGTGGGGTATTTCTCCTCGTGGTGCCGGCTACACCTTTGGACAGGACATTTCTGAAACCTTCAACCACGCCAATGGCCTCACCCTGGTGTCCCGGGCCCATCAGCTGGTTATGGAGGTAAAAAAATGTTTGAAACTCGTACATTTTTGTTCATATTTGTGGTTTGCCTCCCAAATTTTGCTGTTGTATGACCATCTTATATAAAGATTAGATGTCAAACAATTGAAACTTATAAAAGCTGAGTTACTGATTCAAAAGGAAGTTCTTGAATGATTGTCCTTATTAAAGTTTACTTATTTTATTTTAACAAAGACTCGTCTTTCAGTTGAAGACCTGTTGATAAGAACCCGTTCTAGAAAATATGTATTTTCTCCATTTAGATGTCAATGAAAGTTTTGTCTTAAAACAACAAAGTCATCTTTTTTTAACCTGTATCTTCAGGGCTACAACTGGGGTCATGACAAGAACGTGGTGACCATTTTTAGTGCTCCCAACTACTGCTACCGCTGTGGAAACCAGGCGGCCATCATGGAACTGGACGATACCCTCAAATACTCTTTGTAAGTAGAAGTCATGTGGGATCAAGTCATATTTACAATGAGTTATTGGTTAATTACATCTCTTTATTCTAAACATTTCACTGTATCTGATATTTTGAAGTTGGCCATTAATGTTGTCATTGGTCCCAAGTTGTGCAAATATTTGGGGGTTCAAGGAAAGTGATCTGCACACTGATGGTCGTCATGTTTTTATAACTGAGCCGTTTCCCCCCCAACAGTCTTCAGTTTGACCCAGCTCCACGCCGCGGAGAGCCCCATGTGACCAGACGCACTCCCGACTACTTCCTGTGAATGTCGAAAATCACCCCCGCCAGTCATCCACAAAGTTCCGCCCTCCCATCCCACCCACTCCATTCTGGATGGCAAAAAGATATTAATAATCATACTGTACCAGGGAGAATAGAAACCCAACGATTGGCTGATGAAATCAAAGATTTTAAAAGAAACTTGAAGAGAGGCCCCCTCTACAGTCTTGTTTTCAATATGCTGTCATTAATGCTGTGCTTCTGGGGAAAACACATACAACTATCATCTGTTATTTCTTTTCTTTTTCTTTGTTTATTACATGTTTGAAAATGAGAATAAAACTACCAACGTGGACCAAATGTGCCATATTCTGATCCTTCTACGACATGTTCAAGCTTGTTTTACTGTTTTTTCTTTCTTCTACTTTTGAGACTAGCACTAAACACACCTGACGTCACCGCCACACACCTCGATGCATATGTGCTTTTTTTTCTGTTGCAAGATCATTGAAAAAAAGATGACAAAATATGAGAAAAAAAATGAGTTTGCTTCAAGTAGTACAGCTGTCAGTTCTAGCTGTTCAGGCTGCAGCTGGTGGTCATCTCGGCAAGTATATTTACTGTAATTTGAATTAAGACAACAGACGTATGAAATAAAATGTCTTATTGACAAACTGCTTACCATGTCTGTGTTGTTTGTGCTCATACAAACTCAAACCGATGGTCCAGGAGCTGGAGGAACATGCAACTTCTAACTCTTAGTAATGACAGACCAATAGATTAAAGAGGAAGGAATCTGCATGAAAATGGATCAAATAAGATGGATATTACAAATATTGACAATAGAATGCTGATATATATGAACGCGTCATTACTGGAAGAATATTGAATTCAGATATTTCACTTATTTTCTGGAAATTCGAGACGATGAAACTCGAACGTCAAAATGTGAATCTAGAGCCCCCTGCTGGCGATTTTGGATGTCTACATAAAAGGCGTGACCTACTTCCTTTGTTCGCTGCAATGTTGATGAAAAAAGGGGGAAAGAAAGACCCTCAAACTTCAAATAGTATTAGTTAGTAAATCATGGGGTTAATTATATACACACTGACAAAGTGTCGACTAAATTGACGTATTCTATATCATTTTATTCTGCTGCCACACTCCCGTTGTTGTCGATTTTTAAATCTGTCCAATTGTCCCTGAATGCACCTCCTCGTTAGTATAGTGGTGAGTATCCCCGCCTGTCACGCGGGAGACCGGGGTTCAATTCCCCGACGGGGAGACAACTTCCTTTTTTAACCTTCGTTACATTAGATATTAAGTTATAGAAGATATTTTCTCAGTTCGCGACCTTTTTTTTTATTCTTCTTCTTTTACACGTGTTTCGTTTTCTGGCAGATGTTTGTAAAATGTGTTTCAATGAAGAGAGGATTTGACGTAACAAACCAATGGTCTTCTTCAGTGAATGGGCATCGAACCCATGATGTGTTTGGAGGAAGAAATAAAAGGTTTATGTGCATTGGCCGGGAATCGAACCCGGGCCTCCCGCGTGGCAGGCGAGAATTCTACCACTGAACCACCAATGCAACAGTGGACATAAAAATATGATTTTTCATTTTCAATAATCATCTGCGGAATCTTCATCTAAAAATCCCCTAAACGGCCACCAGGCGCTCCTTAGGCGCTGTGACGAGCGTCCTTTTCAACTTGAACATCAGTTTGAAAAACTGCGAGAAACGTGCGGAAAAATTTAGGAGAAACAAGTTGTGTTTGAGGGAAAGAAGGATGAAAAAACGTGAGTGAGTTATAAATACTTTTTTTTGTGATAAATTGTCGGAAGAATTACAGCTTATCGGCAAAAACGTCGACGTTTATCGACTATAAAAAAAAAGACGTTTACAATACTTGTCCTACATTTTGTCCAATTTACAAACGCGTTGTTTCTTATTTTTAAATATTTTTTGCAACGTATTTATTATTGTCATTGTTTTCAACGATTTGATGGAGGTGGTCTTTCAAAAATAACTATAAAAGAATATCATGTGCATTACAGAATTTAACTTGTACTTGAAAGACTCTAATTTAATGCATATGTAATGTATACACACGTATACAAATTGTATTTAATGCATTTTATTGTGCCCAGTTTAATGTAATGCCCCTTATTTTAGAGTATTTCTAATGGTATTTTCATATTTCCATTTATTTTATTGTACACTGTAATCAAATATGACCTTCTTTGCAGGATGAGTGGACACCTTTAAAATAAACGTGTATTCAGATGACTATACAGTATATACTATATTCAACTCGCACACATACCCATACTATCCCCTCTATATATATATATTGTTTCTATGTCATTTGTGTCAAGGGGCAGTAATGTCACCCATGTTATCTAGAAAACATGTAAGAAGTTGGTCATGTGACATATTTGTATTATGATTTTAAAGACAAAAATGCATCTTTGGTGGTGTGTGTATCATTTTATCCTGATATCTTTCACAGAAATGGATGAAGACAGAGATACGGAGTATTTCTCTGACTCAATGTGGTAGATGTTTATTATTTATTTCAAATTTTAAATAAAACAAGAAAACATCAAATGGTTTTGTACCAGATATAATACTTTGTCTTGCAGCTGTAGTAACTTCCTCAGAGGCAGCAGGAAGGGAAGCTTCACAACTATCAAGAGGTATATTTAACTTTTGACTTTTTATACTTTTCCTATGACTAAAAGCATTATGTTCCTTTATTTTCAAGTCTGTTATGCTTGCTAGTGACTGCTAACTATGAAAATTAAAGTATAAGGCTCAGGATGAAGTAAGTACAACATTATTTTTTTGTTCAATTAAAAGGCAACTGTGTCTAGAGATCAATGTATTTCTATCCATCTACACTTGGAGGAAACTCAGAAACTTGTGTCTTTCAAAACTGCTGTCTCTCGACCAGGTGTGCATGTAACTGTGTCTTACGTTGGCAAGAATATTTTGACCATTTTTTTTATAGTCATCACTTCAATATTTTGTATTTTATTCTGAAAGATATAGTGCTGTATTTAGGAAATCCCAAATGGAAATGTCCCTTGATTTACCGGATGTTCATGCTCCACTATTTCAGAAACCAGTGCATGGACTCAACGGACTCTGAACCATCGTCAAGTCATTAAAGAGGAAACAACCTTATTTAAAGGTAGGCTGATTGGATTTTGGTCATCGGATTAGATCAAATGTTGAAAATGGGTTGTTTAGAAGGGAAAGAAGGATTCTCAAATCAGATCGGATCCCATCATTGATCAAACTTTCAGTTGAAGTTTAAAAAAAAAATCTGGATAACTTTGATTTAAAATATATAAGACTTTTAGGACAGTAAAGTAAAAATGGAATTTAATAAATGCTTTTGTCTCTAAAAAATATATCCCGAAGTTAAAGTTCACACAAAAATGATATGTTCAATATTTTAATCATTTATAAAACAATCAATAATAGGGTCTAAAAAGGCGCTTTATAAATAACTATTACTTACTTACTTACTTACTTACTGACCTGTCAAAAATAAGTTCTAACCCTGAACATTCTTAATTTTGTTACATTAAATGAATGAGCGTTTTTTTTAATAAAAGACCTTTAAAAATAACCACAATTTATCTCTTTTATGTCTACATACTGAAACTGCTTAAAGGGAACCACTACGTGTTGTTGATGGACAAACCCAACCCCCACCAATCTGGATAATCTGGTTATCCAATCCAAAATGGCTTTAAACAACTCATAAACTAAACAGATTCCCTGATCCTGGTTAGCGAAAAAATGATTTCCAAATTATCATAATTATAATACAGATTACATTAAACAAGTGGCCCAGAGTTGTAGATTTAAGAATCCATAACTAATTGTCCAGGTCAGCCATTAGCTTCTGTCGGTCCTCCATCAAAGCTGCTTTATGACGCTCAAGATACTGGACTGTGGAACCAAAAGGTCTGGATGAAGTCAGAGCTGGAATCCATGGGAATACCAGTGAAAGTAAACTGTAAAATGTTGACAATTCAGCTGACAAACCCCCCCATTGAAGACTAGTTGAAAATGGAACTCGACCCCATGAGGTTTTCACCAGCATTGGTGGTTCAGTGGTAGAATTCTCGCCTGCCACGCGGGAGGCCCGGGTTCGATTCCCGGCCAATGCACACTCCTTTTTTCTCTTCCCAGTTACATAATGTGTCATTGAATCATGATTTTCCCATCACTGTTGTTTTTTACGCTTCGAGGCCGAATTGTCTTTTAAATAAACCATATTAAAATAATGATTATAGGAAGACCAAATTCTTAATTCTCAAACATGACAATGTAAATAAAGTAAATATAATATTATATTTTTCTCATCTTATAACATGATATCAGTTCCTGGCCAATGAACACACTTTTCTTCTTGTTCCAAACAAACATTGCTCATTGACTCGTCCAAAATAATGGAAATGAACACACATTTCGAGAATAACTACGGGAAAATGAAAGGCGTTTGCCAAGTATTTACAGAAAGTCACCAACGGAGAATGTATCTTCTGTAACGAAGGTTAAAAAAGGAAGTTGTCTCCCCGTCGGGGAATTGAACCCCGGTCTCCCGCGTGACAGGCGGGGATACTCACCACTATACTAACGAGGAGATGCATTCAGGGACAGATGGAGGCTTTTAAAAACCTTTCACTCTTTTTCGACCACGGTTGAGTTGTAAGATAGTAGTAAGTAATATTTATAGAGCTCTTCTCCAGACCAGGGTCACAAAGCGCTTAAACCATCAAAACAATGCCCAATAAAATATATACTTATAAGGTCAAGATAACACCGAGAACAACACAGGAGTCTCAGAGAATCGGGGAAAAGCCTGAAAGGATAAAAATGTCTTGAGTTGTAAGTGCCTTTACCACTGAAAACACGTATTTTCAGTCTTTGTTAGTTGCTGGAATCGTAACATTAAGATTTTAAATGGAAACACTTAGCTTGACTATCAAAAATGTAGCAAGAATTGGATTTTCCAGTTTCCCTGTTGGCGTCAAACTGGACAACAGTGAGCAATAATGACCACGGGGTGGCAGTAGTGAGGCAATAAAGAACACAAGCTTCGTCGAAGAAGAACTCATCCAGCAGCGCACCAGAGGTCCTAACGATATAAAGCGCTCATGGTTCGTAGGTTTTTGTGTTTTTTTTTTTTGTATTTCATATTGACACGTTTTTTTTTAACAATTACTAATTTTGTGTAGTGAGAAAGTCAATTGTTATTAAACTCAATGTATTTGTAAAGTAGAAGCTACTTTTAGCCTATGGTTGCTAATGCTAAAAACATAACGAAAATAAACCAAAATGTTCTTAAAGTAGTAAATGGATACAAATATGAAACAATTATTTTAAAGATCGCAGATACCTGCGATCAGAGTACATTGTTGGGTAGAGTTATAAAATGTATATAATTCAAGTGAATTCTCTTTAGGCTTGTTTACATACTGTACTTTTTTACTTCCTCTTTGATCGGCCGTTCTGTTTCCTTTAATAACATTTAAATTAAATTGGTTTCAATGTGTGAAACCATAAAACGTCTTTATGTTGACAGTAAATCACACATTTACAGACAGGCAGACAGAATTCATCAATGAGCAATGAAATAAAATGTCTAGCAACTTGCTTTTTAAAATATTTCAAGAATCTGGATTAAAAGGAGTAATAACAGCGGCTTACTATACTCTTGATGGTAGAAATGCAAGACAGGTATACACAGCAATAAACCAGATTTATCAAACATATTATTAATAATATAGTGCCTTGTGACCCTGGTCTGTGAAAGGCGCTTAAGAAAGCTTACTTACTTATTTACCTTTCAGTAATTTAGTGTTACGAGATGGTTGACATAAAAGCAAACATAATTAGTTTTAAAATGACCTTAAAAACAGCAGGAAAACAATATGATAAAAGGAAATCAGCTGAGTTATTAAATAGCACATGATTAAAAGTAATTCAGCTTTATCTTTACATTCATATATTTGTGTTTTTCATTCACCATTGTTTCATTGAAAATGTCAAGTAAATATTTCATTCTGTCATGATTTGATATCATCACATTAATATGTCATTCCAAAACATTTTGCTTACACGACTGGTCTTCAACATATTAACTCCCACGTGTTGCATACAGATTCAGCAACATGAAAGATGAGCCAACCTAAGATAAGAAGGATGGATTCATGAAAAGTTGTTATGGAAGAAGCTGACACAGTTATTCCTGTGTCTTCTGCATGGAGGACGTGGTTCTTCACTATCGTCCCGGAGCTGCAGAGGATCTCAGTGCTCTGTTGGATACGACAGAAAAGCTTCTACGGCCATTCCCTTGTCGGCCTACGCCAGTCTTCAGACCCTGGTTTCCTGCAGGTGGACGTCTACCCATCAGACCTGCGAAACCTGCTCCAGTCATCTCTATAAATAACAGGAGCTCTCTGAGCTTTACTCACACAAATGAAGACATAACCGGAGCCCCTCCAGAGAAGAGAGTGCGTTCTTCCTGTCATGACAGTGAGAATCAAGATCCCTTTTTTACAGGTGGAACAGAATCAAATCCGCTAAGTTATAACAAGACATCTGAACATTTAACTTGTGTCCCAGAAACACAAATAGATCCTCCCTCTCAACCTTTTTCCAGAAAACCTTTTGTTTATGTGTTGCCCACTGAAAAACACGATGAAGCCCCGTGTGTCAGTCACAAAAGGTCATGGAGCATCTTTGCACACAAGCGTGTCGTTCATCAGACCTCCAAGGTCCTCTCGAAGTGCTTCCATCACATGGTTTCCAAACATAGCCTCCACCTTCGTCAAAGAGCCAAATGGATCATCAGAAAGAGCAATTGTGGCAAAACACAGGACATTGAAAAGGTAAAATACACTATAATAATGTTGACCTTTGGATGATTGGTGTAGCCCCAGATAGGGGGGTGTATTGGCAAGAATCTAGCGATATGATGCGTGTCACGACACAGGGAAACATTCGATATATTGTCATGCTGTAGGTACAAGGATATATGTGTAGTAAAGTCCAGTACTTGACTCTGGTGTTGTGATAGTGTAGTAACAAGGATATATGTGTAGTATTGTCCAGTACTTGACTCTGGTGTTGTGATAGTGTAGTAACAAGTATATATGTGTAGTATTGTCCAGTACTTGACTCTGGTGTTGTAGTATTTACAGACCACATGACGCTTGATGAAGTCGTATATGCTTTCATTTGGTTTGAAAAATAAATATGTCAAAACATGAGCTTTAAAAGCTGCTGGAGTCACTGTATCCTCTCATCCTCAGTGGTCACCAGGGTAGTGCAGGATTGATTTGTTCCTTTAGCTGCGGAGGATGTAATGACTGCTGCCACTTAGAGGCTGAGGAAGTTTAATTGCAATACAAAATAAACAAACGCTGAACGTGAATATTTGCATGTTTATTGTAAAAAAAGAAAAGTATATTAATTTAATTATACACATGTAAACCATTATGTTTAAAAAAAAAAAAGAAAACTTTTTTTTAAAAGTCGGTGCGCCGGCAAGACACGTCGCCATAGCAACCAAGCCTAGCAAGCTGCGCCGCACAGTTCACAGACAGACGAGACGTAAACGACAACGAGACATAGAAGTACAAACATGCCCATAGCTCTGCTGAGTCAGGGATATGGAGCATTATTATGTTTGGGGTTTCAGGTCGTGACATTTTATGTACAAGGTTTTTATCTCAGCGTCGGACTTTGACAATTATGGCAACATTGAAACATTAGGGACCTCTGGCCTAGAGGCTCTACAGATTGTAACTTTGATTCTTGTAAGTAAGTAAGTAAGTAATATATATTTATATAGCGCTTTTCGAGACCAGGGTCACAAAGCGCTTTAACAATCAAAACAATACTCAAAACAGTACATACTTGTGGAGGTTTTTATTTACTTAATATAACCTCTGTCAATTCAAAAATATTTAAACAACGGGACAAAATACTTACTTAATGTGATGATTTAAGTGTGTCTTAAATATATGTGTGACTCTATTGTATCATCAGTGTGTGTCTGTTTGCAAAAAACTCTCTTTTCATTTAAATATTGACATTAGAAAATGATCTTAAGCCCCGCCCACTGAAAACACTTTGTTTTTCTGGAGATCTTTTTTGAAAAGTTTAAAGTTCATTTTATTTTATCGTGCCCTTTAAAGTATATACTTTATTGAATATTGTTTTGATTGTTTAAGCGCTTTGTGACCCTGGTCTGGAAAAGCGCTATACAAATAAAAATTACTAACTTACTTACTTTTATTCATGTACGACTTTCATATAAATACAGTTTTTGTAAACCATATAGACTTTGTGTTTCATTTTCACTAGTTTACAGGTTTATTTTCTGAGTAAACTTCAGAGTCAGAGGCAAATGTTACTTCAGAGAAAATACAATCTTTTTTCAAAACAAACCCCTTTCAGACAGTAATAAACACTAAAACCAAAGTCCTATAAATAACAAATTCTTCATGGATCAGTATCCCAGGATTGTGGGTCTAGAACCGCTGGTCCAAAACATTTACAATGGCTACAGATTATATATCCAAAGTTGTATCAGGCAGTGGAGGATTTGAAAACTGTCTAGTCAACAGTTTCTTCTTTTATCAGTGTTTACGGTAAACGTGGTTGGTGTTTATGTTCTGGTCCCTGTGGATCTTTATCAGTCTTTTTCCCGCTAACCTCAGGAAATGATTTGAACCGCGCCATGATGCTCTTCATCAGGGCTACAGTTTCCAAAAGCTTTTGTAGATGTTGAGATTAGGTTGGAATAACAAGGTCGCAGATGTGAGAAAAGGATCCGAATCATCCACAAAGTTCTGCTCATTGGTTTTCCTTAATATTGGTAGCATTAGATTGTGTTTAAATCATGGCCTGGCTGCCAAATCTGTAAGTCATTTTACGTGACCTGTTGTGTTTTAGTCAAAGTAGATTAATGGTCAAGTTGATATGGTGACCTATTAAAATGTCAGTGTTTTAGATAAGATAAAAACAGAGATGATGGGTTTTAACAATAATAATTAAACTGATGTTGAAGGAAAATAATTTGTTTGTTGAAGGACACTTCCTCTGAGGTAAATCAACATTTAATTTGGCCCGAGACTTGGACTACTAAGATATTGTGGCCCCTTATGTCATTGAATTTGACACCCCTGCACTAAATAATCATGGGTCATAATAAGATTCTGTAGACTCTTGACTTTCTTCGCAGTTGTCTGATGTGTGTCTTCTGGCAGGTGTGGGACATCCTCAGCAGATCTGTCCGGAGCTCGGAGCTGCCGACCTGTAACGCCAACATCCAAAGACCGCTGCAAGAGATCTGGGTTTACTGCGATGTTCTCTACTCCGAGCCAGTGGGACGCTTCCTTAAAGATCATCTGCAGCTTGTCGGGAAAATCAAACTTTGCGTGCACAAAATGGGAATCATTTACAGTTTGTAGAAGACAATGAGAAAAACAATGACTTTTGAATGATTTTAAAATATGAGCTAATAATCCGGTTAAATACCTGGATTGGACAGATTCTTTGATGGTATATTTGTGTCATTTGCTGCTACTTTTAGATAAATGCTTTCATTCTGAGTCATCCACCAAATCAGAGAGAGACAGCTGTGATTTTCTGGGCAATTGACTTGATTCCTCCCTGCCAAGCCCTTTTGCTGTATTCAGTGGAACGCCCTCGTGAAATGTTTTGTGCAGTTAAGAGGGTGTCTGGAGAGTTGTTCCTGGCCCGCAGCATTACAACCCGGGGCCGTTCCCAGCAGTAATCCATGAGGACAATGGCAATAAACGCATGCGATTCTAGAAAATGTCCATGTGGAGTTCATAAAAAGATGCCTGAACCAGCTCAACTGGATCCTTTCCCACCAGAGGAACGGCGTCTCTTTCTACAGATGTGACTGTCGAATAAAATTTTAAACGTTTACGAATTGTAAAAACATAAGTTTTTTTTTTTAACTTAACAAATTTTTAAGCGAAAATTAATCTTAATCCATGTTTAGTACAGATAGGCCTTTATTTTCTGAAAGTACACAAGATCGGCTGTATTAATATTTCAAGCCATGTCTATTATTGAGGAGATGTATTCATATTTTAGGCCGGTCTTCGAATCAGTTAATTATTGATGATTGTAAGGTGGATTTGTTTCTCTGTCTGGTGCAAATAAAGCTTCTGAATGAGACGTCTGGCTGAGAAGTACAGTTTGTTCTAGAAATGAGCTGCAGTGGGAGTCACATGATGCGTTTGTACAAGAGACAGCGTGGATACAGTGCAACCCCCCAACTCTGGCTCCCTTTTGTTGCTGCCTCTGACAGCCTTGCATTAAAATCTGGGTTACCGGACGTGATGTCAGAGACCAACCTCCCACACTCAGCTGTGTTATCTTAATAATCGTCGCATATCGACGATGTAAGCTTTATGTGCGTGCTTTTAGCTAACATATTGAATGTGAATGCGTCAAACTTGTTTAAATCGACATTTTTGATTCTACTCAATGAAGAAACGCGATCTAAATGAATACAGGGCGAGTGCGTGTTTTATTTTGAAATTAATAATGATTTTATGTGTTTCATTTACTGTATAGTTCAGAGCACCGGTAATGCATTATTGAATGTTTATATGGTGTAGCCTAAATCTAAACGTAAACACATAGAACAAACCACCATCCCTGTGTTGGTATTGGGCACGTTTATTTAGGATAAACATAACCGCGGTTTTATTTTGATGGTGTATCTACCGGAAGTTCCACAGAGCTGCTACCTTAACTACTGTCTCGCGTCAAGAAGATCCAGTCGGGTGGACCACGAGCGATTTAATTTCGGATTAAACTCCTGAAACCATCGGATTATTCCACTTTTCAACGACACCTGGACTTCTTGAATCACGACTCACAACCACAATGTTATCTCCTCGCCCCGTTGGACGTTTTTACTGGTGAAAAAGTAAGAGGTGAGACGCTGGCAGAAGCTAATGCTGCTAAGCTAGCGCTGGCATGCGTTGTCGTTTCCCGTTTCCTGAGGGGATTATTTCGAGTTAAATGTCTCTTGTGCTGAATCTACGAGCATTTCCAGATAAATCTGGCGTTGCATCACATCAACAGCAGTTTGCAGCATAACATGGAAGTACAGGATCACGACTACATGTCGTGATGTTGAATATTTTAGTTTGTTGAAGTATGTTTACTTGGCCTCCGTTATAGTGAATAATGAGTGTACTATGTCAGCCGCTGCAAGAACGATCAAAGAAGTAACGTTAGAAATATATGAATCTTTACCCCTAAGTATTAGGAGTTAAAACGAACCTTTTTATACTTGCTTCCTCTGTAATTTAAACGTTTTATTCGTGTACGCTATAAAAACAACAATGTTTTTTCCCCCACTATAAATACGTACATTAGACAAAATGTGTTTCATTTTAAGATCATATCATTGAAACTTAAAGTGCAAAAACAGTAAAAAACGTTATATTCGTTTAAATGGCAGATGTAAAATGCTTAACAATAACAACACAACATTTAAATAAAGATTGGATTTTTTTTTTTAGATCGACACTCAACTTTTTTTTGTTCGTATTTTTAAAGAAACAATTTTAAAACCACTCTGTTTTACATAATTCTGAGTAAAATGTATTTAAAGTTGCACCATAAAATAACAACTTCAGATTATCTAGAGTTGTTTTATGATTTCACATAACGACCCTTTATCTCTTGCATTCGATGTTGTTGTTGTTGTTGTTGTGGCTTCAAAACATATTCAATATAAAAAAAGTTTTTCATATTTATTTTAAGTTTTCCCGAAATAAAAAAATACATTATTTAAGATTCTCATGAATCTGTGGATTCTTTTTGGGGAAACGTAACCATTTATTTTTACTCTAAACATATTATTTCTACTATAAACATATATTAATGTTGTGTTTTGTAATGCAAGTTAAAATACTAGTGATATGTTTTTAAAGTCACGATGTACGTAAAACTGTTTGTAAACTTCTTTTTTTATTTTATTGAGAACTAAATGCAATGTAATGGCTACATGATCGATTTCAATTAATTGTATTATTCATTTGTATTTGTCTTCTGAACCCACATTTTCCTGATCCATTCGATCCAAATATATAATAATAATCATCAATACATTAATTTAAACGCACTACCCCAAATTTGATCATAAATATGCAGCGCTTTACATTAATAAAATAAAAGGTACACACCAGCTGTGGCAAGGAGAGGCATTTAGAAATGTTGATGATGCTGCTGAGTAGAAAAGCTTTTGTTTAATATTTAATTTTCTTGCTATGGATTGCGAATCTGCGAAAAGCAGTTTTTTGTTATCAAGTTATATGAATTAAAAGTTATTGTCTGCAAAAAAATCCAACCAGGTCACCCCTACAAAAAAATATATTTTATTTTCTTAACCACCTCTTAAAATTGAAATGGGAATTAATTATAATCCGTAGTTTGTGTGACTAAACAGATATTCTACTGGATTATGTTCTAAAGAAAGAGACTATGCCTGGAGTTATAAACACTAAACATTTTCACATTAGTCTTACATCAGTCCAAAGTACATCTGCATTGCTATCATTCTGCTCTATCAGCATATTTGCCTCATTTGCAAGGCTTCCTCTTAATGCTCACCACCCCATTAATGCCTCTAAAAGTATGTTTTTTTTTACATCAGGATGTTAAAAATGAAGATATTTGTTGAAGTATCTTTCTGACTCTTGACATTTTCTACCCCGCACAGGATTTGCCACCCCAAATGTGGCTCCTACATCTGCTGAGACTTCTGTTCATGAATGTGGAAGAAGGTCTGATTGAGCAGCTATCACTCGGACTGGAGGGATGACAGAACCCTAGTCGACATGGAGACAGGAGAGACACACAGGAAGCTGAAAACGCCATATTTACTTAGTGTAGATTCTCCACGTTAAAAGTGACTCAGGCAAAGAGAAGATCGTATTTTTATATCTGAAATCTGGACTATTTTTGAGTAGAATTTCAAAGCCATAAGCGGTCGTCATCATGAGCTCGGAGGGCTTTCAGTATCGGGCGCTTTATGACTACAAGAAGGAGAGGGAGGAGGACATCGATCTGCATGTGGGGGACATGCTGCTGGTCAGCAAAGGAGCTCTGCTGGCGCTGGGATGCAACAGTGGTGCGGAGGAACGTCCCTCCGAGATCGGCTGGCTGCCGGGCTTCAATGAGACCACACAGGTACGAGGCCACAATATCCCTACATCTACACACTGCTGCCCTGTCATTACAACTTGATGTTTGTGTAACCTCTGGGTGGCAGAAGAAGAAACACCTCACCACATAAAAACTGCAAAAACTCCTAAAGGCTGAGTCATCATAGAGTATTTTAAGGACTCAAAGAAAAACTACCGCACAGGTCTTTATATATGTGTATATATATTTATCTCTAACTGATCTGGATTCATTGGACAAAGACGTTATTGACCCCATTTTTTCTCTTTTTTTAAGAAAGAGTGTCATAAAACTGCAGTTATAGATGGATGGATAAATCTTTATTAGGAACTGAGCTACTCTTAAAAAAGAATGCATTTTTTTTATCTTCAATCCGTACATGTCTAACCCTTCGCCATCTTGCCGACAGGAAAAAGGAGACTTCCCAGGAACGTACGTCGAGTTCGTCGGACGAAAGCGTATGTCTCCGCCCACACCAAAGCCCCGCCCACCGAGGCCGCCGTCCTCCGCATCAGTACGGGCTGACTCTGAGTCAGAGGGTGAGTCACATGACGTCGGTCTTGGTGACCAACGGGGGTGACCGATGAACCATTGTTCAGCTGATGTACTACTAAGCCATCACCGGTCAGCTGTATATTTGATCAGTTCCCTTTTTGAGAGCTTTCAAAATACCATTTTGTAAATCCCTAAATTTGAAAATCCCAAATAAGTCATAATTTTCTTTAACCTTTACACCATTGCTTCCTAATACTGGTGTCCTTTTAATCTCTTCTGTCACGGATTCATCTTGGTTCTTCTTCAAAACATAAAGTTCCCCCTTCAGTTCCACACTTTGAAATGGTGTCAAGTTTCCATGACATGTTTTCACGTTTCTATCGGGCACAAATTGACAAGCATTCACGCACTTCCTTTTTTATCAGAAACGCTTCCCCTCGCACACGAAGCCGCTCGCAGGTAGAGAACACGCAGAAGAAAAAAACCCTCTGCAAGCGAGCAGCGATTCTTATAAATGCATAGTTTCTTTGTACTTTGCGGACGGTGGGAACTTGAACCACATGACGAAAAAACACATTATAGAGCAACCACAAATAGCATGTTCACAGTAAAAGCTTTAAGTGATACACACACACACACACACACACACACACACACACACAGCTGGTGTTCAGTCAGAGCTGTGGTTGCTGACTGAACAGCTCTCTGCTCTGTTCTGCTGCCATCAGCTTACCATCAAACACAGGAAGAGTTTATCTGTCTGTTTTTTGAGTACTATCTAGTACTAGTTTAGTGACAAAATTCAGTCGTAGAATTAGCGTCTAACTCTTGATGGTAACATGAATTAATTGCTTAATTTCACACAAATCAAGTTTGCCATTTATACTTCCCATCAAGAAGCCCATGCTAATAGTAGGCTGGTCTGTGAATTCCAGAACAAACCATTTAGGAAGTAGTAAAACAGTTATGAGGTGCTGATTATAAGTATTTTTCCTGAGACTATAACTGTGCCAACATACAAAAAAAACTGCATTTCGGTGTTTTTTTTCTCTTCATAGACATGAGAGTTTCCAGGTGGACTTTCTTTGAGATGGTCTGTGGTGAGCAGGACTGAAATTAAAAACGTTATGCCATTTCTGCTTCTGGAACTATTCAGTTCTGCACATGTTTGTTGAAATGTGCCACTGTAATGTGGTCACAAACATAAACTCGACATCACTTAACCCTTGTGTTGTCTCTGGATCAAGTTGAACGACCTCCATCACTGCATATGTATTTATGGGAATTAAATATTCATGGTCGTTCACCTTGACCCAGACACGACACTAGGGATACCACAAACGCATTTGTTTTCTGGCATTCTGGTCACCTTAACCCTGAGATTACACAAGGGTTAAAAAGTTAGCAGGAGCACCACATAAGATCTCTCTGCACTGCTTGAGGGACTTGAATGATGCATTCAATGACATCGTGATTGCTATAGTGCCTTATGGTGTGTGTTTTGTTATAAAACTAAACTAAGCGTGAAACACACTTTAATCTAAAGGTTTATAATCATTGCAATGAACATAGGAAACACATGGGCTTTCTAACAATTGTAATTTGTTAAATTTGTGAGAAAAACATGCTGTTATTGAAGTGATTAGTGAAATTTCCATTGTGGGTTTGATTAGTTCACTGTTGTCTGCACTTCTTTGTTAGTATTCAACTTGTTTTTTCTTTCAACACTTTTGAGTTTTTTGTGTTTTATATTCCTTTTAAAGGTTTTTTTTTTATACAATGTTGTTCAGTTTTACTGATGTTCAATACAAACTATAGTGACATTTTAAATGTTTTAGTTGCTATTGTAAGAAAAATAAGGGGAACAAAAAGTATTGGCCTTGTCGATCGGGTCAGGTCATCCTTAATCTGGTTATTCCACACAAACTTTAAACTTCGCTCATTTTCTACTCACCCCAATGTCGACTAAGGGTTGGGATTTTTTTCAGAGTAATTTGTTCTTTTTAGAGTTAAAGACAAAAATGTTTGTTCATTTTAATGTAGCGACTGGATCTCAGTTGTCTTTGTCTTCATCTTCACCCAAGAAGACACTTAAAACAATCTGAATACCTCCATACTGCTCGCCTGTAATGTCCCTCTTGGATTGAACCCTCAAAGCTTAATTTTTATCTGAAAATAATCCCAACCCTTAGTGGACATGAGGGTGACTAGAAAACGATTGACGTTTGAATTTGGGGTAAACTACTAATTTAAATATTTGTTTCCGGCTCCTGCCACTGTTGTGCTTTTGTTTACAAAACAAGAGCATGGATATACTGTCCTTTTTTCGTCTTCCTGATAACTTGAAATAATACTCCTAGTACAGAAAATGAATGTAACCAACCGTTACAGCAGCTCTGACCTGCTACTGTAAAGCAGTTTTGATGTTCACAATGTTCCCGGTGGATCATCCAGGCATAGTAATGTACTGTAATGAGCATCTTTAATGTAAAAGCTACTATGCCAGTTATGACCTAAAAAAGATTTTGAAATAATAATGCTCAAATGTTTTGTAGTACTGCTTCAAGTACTGTTTTTCTGAATAAAAGGTCAGAGCACCAGCTCTACTAACGGGCAGTTTATTTGTCAGTGATTTCTTTTTTTGTGTTGCCTTTTTGAGGTGTTATAGCATGACTTGACATGACTTGATATGACATCAGGTCACGTAAATGTTGTTATATCTAATTAATTATATCTTGCGTTCACTGTAATTGTCTGATGTTGTCATATGTTGATAAAATGGCACACATACCTCAGTGTGTATTATTTGAAAAGCGCCTTGTGTATAAAACCTAACAAGTCCATCAATGAAAATGCACCGAAACAAATGTGGAGGAGATAAAGCACTATTGAGACTCTGTTGTTAAGCAAACTAGTCTTTTGTTGCAGTAATATGTTATTATGAGGGTGGATGATTGACTCACACACTAGTATTAGTATTTAGCCTTTCTCCAAAAAGACAAAACATTTTTCAACAAGCCAGCCGTTCTTCTGCATCCTTGTCTCCTCCTTAAGCCTGACATTGTCGTTCAATGGTGCAGCATTATTTTACTATTCCTGCACAAACACAGAAAATCTAATGACACGTTGTGTTTTTGGTTCTTAGGATTCCAGCTGCCAGACCTTCCCGACCAGTTTGGCCCTCCAGACACGGCCCCCCCTCTGCTCAGCAGACTGATGGAGGCTGTGGAGACTAAAGGTATGAACCAGGTTTCAGGTGCAAAAATATACACGTTAAATTTAGTCTACATTGATGGCGGATAACAAACCGATGTGTTTACACCACAAGCAATTGAGATATTTCTGTCCCAAACTGCAGGTCTGGAAAGTCCTAATGTTTACCGGGGGGTTAGTGGAGGAAGTCTGGACACACGGCAGCTGGCCGACAGTGGTGGGTTATCTGGCTTCATTCATCTGAGATGTTCAATCCTAACAGCGTCATTCCACAAGGATCCTCAGTCTCGTGTTGTCTAAGTCATGGTATTAATTCCAGACCTGGAGCAGCTGGAAATGTTGCAGCTGTGCGACGGAGTGGTTCGATTCTTGCAGGATCTCCCCGGGCCGGTCCTCCCGTCCTCACTGCAGGCAGACATGATGCACGCCCTGCAAGGTCAGGAAAATGACATTTTCTCTAATGTCAGGTCTTGTTGATCAACGTTCTTCTCTCCTGCTGCAGAAGTCAGAGACCTGGAGGAGTGTGGTCAGGTGCTGCTGGGTATCGCTGGCTCCCCTACATGCTCGGCTCAGTATGGGCTGACCTTACTCAGCGTGGTCCGACACCTCGCTAGACTCTGCCTGCACAGCGCCAGAAACCAGCAAAGCCCTCAAATCCTTGCAGAGGTCTTCAGCCCGCTCCTCTTCAGACAAGCTGCAGGGTCAGAGCTCATGTTCACTGTTGTTTGATTTGTGGGTTTATTGGTAAAGATCTGACATTTAAATGGGGTTTAATTCACATCTGATAAGTTTAACTGTCTAGACTTAAAGCTGGACCGAAGTGAATGTCAAATATGCTGCATCCATTTTTTTAAACGGTCACGGAAACTGTTGAATTGTGTGTTAAATTGTGGATATGCTAAAATAATCTACATTTTTTTGTCTGGTTCGGTCTGACAATGCTATCGCCCTCTACAGGTCTGAGTCTGGTCTGGATCCACTTGTTCAGGTCTTGGAAGTTCTGATCACGAGCGAGCTCAACATGAACCAGGCGGCACCAGGTAAGACCCGTATTCTTGACTTGTTTTCTCCTCAGCCACACTTCTTTGACAAATGTGTGCTAAATATTCACATTGAAATGGAACCTTTTTCTGTAATGATATCTTCAGACATACCTAAAAGTGAATTCTTTCAGGGAACAAAAACGGTGATTCCATCATTTTCTTGACTATTGATGCACATGACTATTGGGTTTGACCAATAAGCCAGTTCAGTTATAAAAAATATAATTGTTATTGATGGCATTTATAATTGATAATTTAATTGGTTCACCTTATGGTGCCATTGTTTTTATCTTCATCTGTGTTTTTTTTCAATTCATTTCCCTGAGATGTATTGATTCTGCACTTCCTGTTGGTATTTTTGGAGATGGATGTACAATCCTTTTAGTGCTCATCCGGCCCTTTGTTATTTCTAATGACGATATTGAGGTGAAATGTTTGCAAGCGTCGCAGGTAAAACCACTAAATGTCTTGTCACCTGACGGTGATTTTACGTGTTTAAATATGAAACAAAAATCCTTCAAAAGGGCTCAAAGGAGCCGACGACTTGCTTACCTGAGGTGACGACACATTATTATTTCCACTGAGCTGGTATTGGACAATACTTGACAGTATTTTAAAGTAGACACATGTTGAAGTCAGGGATGTTGTCTGCTCGTCTAATATTGATGTGGAAAGCGGTCATGGCCACACATAAATTCAATGCTGTGATAAATGTTTTAGTGTTTTTATAAGGTGACTGAGGTTACTGTCTCTCTCTGACTTCACTGAATGTCAGAGCTCAACATATATCGTAGGACAAGATGCATCACATTGGCTTCAAAATGACTAATAATTTTTTTGTCCACATCCTTTTATCTAAACCACCAATTGCTTTCGACAACCAAAAAGTAAAATAAAATAAAGAAAAAGGATGATTTAATAGTCATGCTTAATTGTATTGGTTCAATTCTGTTTTAACAGTTCAAAGGGGGAAAGAAGAAGTTAAAAATAAATGAATGATTTAAATTGTTGCTTTTGAATATACAAGCAACAGAATAAATAAAACGATTGCCTTTTACATGAATCAAATTATTACTGTGATGTGATTGTCGCTCACTGACAAGTCTTTAGTGTATTTGTTCGTCGCAGACTCAACGTTTAAGACGATTATAAATAAGATGAATGATAGATAGACTTTATTAATCCCTCTGGAGATATTTGCTGTCAACGTTCTTTGATTTGTTTGTCGAAAGAACTTGATGGATCAAAATAACAAAAACTACAGCTAGTGTTGTGAGTTATTGTTTGTGATGTATCACACACTGTGCTAAAAAATGAAATTCAATTCAGCTATTTATACACAAATCATAGTCCTTGTTGTGACTCGTTTGTTGTCTAATGATGCAAACGCGAGCGGTGTCGTCACAGTGGCGTCTGCTCGCGGGCGTTAAGTGGCTGTTGAAGCTCACGGCGACTTGTTAATTCCTCCTTTTCACCCGTCGACGCTGGAGACGACCAACAGCTGGTCAGAGCGAGAGGCTGCTGAGGCGATGACATCATCCGTCCTCGGAGCGAGTGATGCAGCAGAGAGGATGAGGAGAGCAGGGGGGGGGGGTGTTGCCTCGGTGATGTCACTGCCACTCCTGGATTGGCTGGGGGCAACGGTGATGTCACACATCTCCAAGCTGCTCCGCTGAGCTCCAGGTCCTGGCTGGTGTCGCTCGAGAGAGAAAGTTGATTTACATGCTGGGGCTTGATGGTCGCAGATGTCGGACCGGTGTGTCGGGTTCCTCCGCCTCTAGTGGAGTCGTCGCAGGACGTGCAGCGGTCCTTCAGTGGAACTTACCCCCCGCTGGTGTCGGTGCCTGGAAATGAAAGGATGAAATGGAGCCTGATCATCCTGCAGCCTGGACCGGTTTCCTCTGAGATGACGTCAGTTTTTTTCAAGGCAGGATGGGAGTGATCAGCTGTAGGCAGGACACCATGAGATGGAGTAAAAAAAAGGGACGTACATATTTCGCATTACCGGGCTGCAGAGGACGGTAAAGTTTCAGAGGTCACCATGGAGCGAGAGGAGGGAGAAACATCCGAGTCCAAGAGGTGTCGAGAAAAAGTCCTCTGCTATATCAACATGCAGAGTCCAGGTAGGAGCGCAGACCAGAACCGGTTCATATGGGTCAATAACGGCTACTTGCTTTGGAGACCCACTCTGGCCCTGCTGCTGCCATTTTAGATGAAATTGTGATGTTTTCTTCCGAAGCCTCCACAGACAAATATCAGTCAGAATGAAGATAGTCTTGTCCGTTCATTGGTCGAGGTATAATTCTGAGGCCTCCTGTGACAAATTTCAAGTATTTCTGGAGCCTGGATTATTTTTCTTTCTTTTTTTTTGTCACCTTAAAATATATGTTAAATTTTGGATTTGTTTGTTTTTAAACTGTTCCTTGATCACGACGGCGACGAGGACGCGAACCAGACTCGAGTCCTTTTGTTTAGCAGTGACGTTGAAAATGAACGTTCTTCTCTGACATCTTGTTGTTGAGAAACACGAATGAGAAATTTGCGTTTGGTTCAAAGTCTCATGACATCATCACTAGGAAGCAGCAGTGACGAAAAGGTCGTCGACGATAGGAATCTTTTTTTGGAAGCATTGGTTTTCCATCATTTTAATGCTCAGGAATGTCAACATTATTAAAGTTACAATCTCAACATTGCATCTGAAGTGCCATCCCGTTCGACGACCCTCTCCGTAACACTGACCTGAACAGCTCTCATAATGCTTTGCCGCCCAGCCAACCAACTTTTGACGCAACAGCAGGCGAATCATTTAAATTGAGTATTGTAGCGACCAATCAGCCCTCACTAAATGGAGCAGTGTGTATAAGAGGCATCATATAAGTTTTGTTGGCACCATAATGTAGGTGTGTGCTGTAATGATTGCCTCCCAATAAGTTCTATGATTGTGTTGAGGTTTATCTGCTGTTCTAATAAATCATTGGTTGGTAACTTTGTACAAAATGACAAGAGCTTTTCTGCGTGCAGTAATGTCTCCAAAAAAATAATAATTATTAAAGCGTGGAAGATGAACCGTGATATCTTAAAGGGACCACTTACAAAAAAGTAACTAATACTTTGATGATTTTAAATCGTATGAAGGTGCAGAAGATCGAGTGGTTGTCTACTTGTCTTGTGTGAAGAACTAAAGACCTGTCCAGGGTGTCCCTTGCATCTCACTCCAGTGATTTAGGATATGCTCTCCAGTCCCGTGACACCAGTAAGGAGTTGATGGATTATTAATGACTTGATGGTCTTCAGTAGGCGTGCACTGTTGTCATTTTTGTGGCTGACACCGATTTTTGCAGATTTTCTTTCTCCCCTAGTAACGTAAATACACACAAAAGTCACTTTTTTAAAATGATTGATCACACAAACCCATTCAATAACAACAGTTCAACTGAGCAACACTGTATAAAGAATCTATAAAGAAAAAAAACAGTACAAAACTCAGTGTTGATTCAAATAAATGATTGAAAACTAAAATATGTAAATCAAACAACGGTGAACTACACAAACCAACAACATGAACTTCACTTCAACAGCGTGGTTTCTTTACAAACTTTTGCAAATTGCAACAGAATTGCGTTTCATGTCCAAACCAGACCGGTCTACATCCTCAGGGGACTTTAAAAGCTGAAGTTAAGAGTTGGTAATCTTTGGTTGATATCCATGTCGACTGTTTGTCTGCAAGTGTTTTACTAGCCAACCGTCCTGCTGGTGTAGACGCAGTCTGCGGGTGACGTCAACTCTGACACGTTCTTCTTTTGTCTTCCAGCTTTACCACCCAAACCAGTCAAGTCTTCGGCGCCGGCCGCCTCCAGCAGTTTTAACAACAGCATGGCCCTGCAGGACGCCGAGTGGTACTGGGGAGACATTTCCAGGTAACTGGTCATAGGAAAAGGTGAAACGAGTTGTTGCTTTAACACCCAGTTAAGATCCATCACCGACACGAATGTCAGCTCTTTGTCGTCGTTGAGAGGATTTTAAAACATGGTTCTGTAGCTGCAGCTCACTCTCCTGAGGTTCGACTCGCTGCTGCATAACATGCCCTCCACTGATCACATTATGATCAGTGAGATAACAATCCTTCCCGGACTGAAAATCACAAGAGTCTCCTTGTCGTCTGTGCTTCTTGGATGAAGTCATGTGAATGAGAAATGTTCTACTTCAACACATGTCTTTATCTCTTGCTTCTTTTTCTGTTGATTTACCGTTGCAGAATAACTTGTTGCTAAAACTGAAGCTGTGTCAGTCAAATCTGTCAGATACAGACTGTGACAAAGACTCTGTATTGAATTCTATTGCAACACTTGGATATGTGTCTTTGACCTGCTGATTTGATTTGACATTTCTGTAGCACTGATGCAACATTCAAATTTGACTTTTAACTCTTCAAAAAGGCAAAAATCCTTATTCATTGGTCAGTTATTTCACAGAAAGGAACATATCCGTTCGTCTTTCCTGATGAAGAGATGGTTGCTTGGGACTCTTTGCTTTTTAATAATTAAAAAACTAATTCTTGGATATTGTTTCTTTATGTGTTAACCATTTGCACTTAACACACTTCTTTCTGGTTAACCCCTGAAATGGACACAAAGCTTGAAAATGAGGAAGTAAAAATTCAGATGAAACTATTTTGAACTTAAAACGGCTGAGGAGCCATTATTTTGAACAGTTTTCCCCTTTTTATAACTTTTACAACTTATGTAATCTGGTCCACAAAGACGCGTCGGTACAAAGTCCTTGCACTCGTACTTTTTATTGACCTGGACTCTCCAGGAAGGATTCAGACGCCTGGTTCAACGTGATGTTCTGCATCCTCGCTCGCGTCACATGGAGGTTTATTGTTAAACGAGTATGAACGACAGTTATAAACAGATTCAATCTCTCTAAGCTTAAGGTTTTGGGGATTTAACTGACAGATTTGTACCTTCAGCCAATATTGAAGACTCCATCTGTGACACTTGTTTTGATTAGGGAGGTGTATTGGCAAGAATCTGGTGATTGTATTTGCATCACGATTTGGAGGAAACAATGCAATATATAATGATACTGTAGTAACAAGTATATATGTGTAGTATTGTCGAGGACTTGACTCTGATGTTGTGATAGTGTAGTAACAAGTATATATGTGTAGTATTGTCCAGTACTTGACTCTGGTGTTGTGATACTGTAGTAACAAGTATATATGTGTAGTATTGTCCAGTACTTGACTCTGGTGTTGTGATAGTGTAGTAAAAATGATATATGTGTAGTATTGTCCAGTACTTGACTCTGGTGTTGCGATAATGTAGTAACAAATATAAGTGTGTAGTATTGTCCAGTACTTGACTCTGGTGTTGTAGTATTTACAGACCACATGACTCTTGACGAAGATGCAACTGCTTTTAGCAGCAATTAGCTTTAAAAGCGGCTGGAGTCACTGTATCCTCTCGTCCTCAGTCATCACTGGGATCTCGGAGGATTTCATTGTTCCTTTAGCTGTGGAGGATGTAATGACTGCTGCCGTCTGGTGGAGAAAATTTTAATTGCGACACAAAAATGAACAAACGCTGTGAATATTTACATGTTTATTGTCGATCATAAAACAGAAATATTTTGTATAAACTTTATTGAAATATAAACCATAAAAGAACTATGATAAAAATAAAAAGAAGGATCAATACAGTTCTGTTGATTATACTGTACGTACTGTGAAAATAAATCGCAATGTTTAGGTTTCAATATTTTTTTACACGCCTCGTTATTATCCTCCTCCATGTTTCTTTTTTTTTCCCAATAACGTCTGATCAATTTGTGGAAAGTGAGATTTTGTTTCTCGTTTCTCAGAGAGGAAGTGAACGAGAAGCTGCGAGACACGGCCGACGGTACGTTTCTGGTGCGTGACGCCTCCACGAAGATGCACGGCGACTACACTCTGACCCTGAGGTAACATGTGACATGAGTCTTGACTCCATCAACAAACGTGACGTCAAATTAACGTTTTATTTCCTCACTTCGGTCTGTAGGAAAGGAGGAAACAACAAACTTATAAAGATTTTCCATCGCGAGGGCAAATACGGCTTCTCCGACCCTCTGACCTTCAGTTCTGTGGTGGAGCTCATCAACCATTACCGCCACGAGTCTCTGGCCCAGTATAACCCCAAACTGGACGTGAAGCTGCTGTACCCCGTCTCCAAACACCAGCAGGTGACGTTCCCTCAGTGGACCGGTTCTGCCCGGCAGGTTTGTAACCGACTGTGGCTCACAGGATCAAGTGGTGAAGGAGGACAGCATCGAGGCCGTGGGCAAGAAGCTGCACGAGTATCACCTGCAGTACCAGGAGAAGAACCGCGAGTACGACCGGCTGTACGAGGAGTACACCAGGACCTCACAGGTAGCAGCTGGAACTTGTTTGTTTGCTCAGATCGTTGGTTGCCATGAAGTGTGAAGCGGTGCAAGCGGAACCAAAACTAAAAAAAAAGGGAATAAAGTGCAGTAAAAGTGAGACACGCACACGTCGGAGGGTCAAGTGAGTCGCGGTTGACGCTCGATGAATCACTCGTTTTGTCATGTGACGTGAAGTTTGATTCCGTTTTGGTGGCGTTTCTGTCGTTCCAGCCGAATTTAGGAAGTATTTTATCATCTTCTCAAAACCATGAACCTTTACTTCGTAAAACGACGATGAAATCAATAAAATAAAACGACTTCCATGTGACTGTGATGACCAATCTAGCAGCCGGTATTTTACTTGTTACACAAAAATGAACAAATGTACTGAATATTTGCCTGTAAATTGTAAACCAAAAACCAAATTTTATTTAAAAGAAATCATAGATTTTAAACACACTTCATTGAACTCTAAACGATAAATTTAATTTAAAAAAGGACTGTTTAATACGAAAAGTGTCGCAGCCTTGAACAAAAATAGTATATTTTTATGCTCGATATTTTAATCATATTGTTGTCGTCGTCTTTCTTGACTTAACAAAGGCATGAGTTTCACAGCAGTCGTCTGAATCGACAGATCATTTAAGATGATATGATGATGATGATTGAACTTCTGTTCCTCTCGTCTCTCAGGAAATCCAGATGAAGCGGACGGCCATCGAGGCGTTCAACGAGACCATCAAGATCTTCGAGGAGCAGTGTCAGACCCAGGAGCGCTTCAGCAAAGAGTACATCGAGAAGTTCCGCCGGGAAGGCAACGACAAGGAGATCCAGAGGTAGGTTGTTGCCATGGCGCCCGGGACGACGTGGACTTGAAAACACACGCGCGTAACCATGGCAACCGGAGCTCGCGGGAAGAAAAACCTCCTGCTGGTAGATTTAGTCCGGAGGCCGTCAGGACCGGGGTTCTAAATTTGACCGCGATTGGTGTTGCCGTGGAAACCGGCTGACGGAGTCAACTCTGCGCAGGATCGTGGAGAACTACGACAAGTTGCGCTCCAGGATCAGCGAGATCGTGGACAGCAAGCGCCACCTGGAGGTGGACTTGAAGAAGCAGGCGGCCGATTACAGGGAGATCGACAAGAAGATGAACAGCATCAAACCGGACCTGATCCAGCTGCGCAAGACCCGGGACCAGTACCTGATGTAAGACCCCCCCACACACACACACACACACACACACACACACACACACACACACACACAATGATTCAGTGTCGTACAAGACTTACCTGGGTTGTGTGTGCAGGTGGTTGACCCAGAAGGGTGTTCGGCAGAGGAAGCTGAACGAGTGGCTCGGCCTGAAGAACGAAACCACAGAGGAGTAAGACTTGATGATGTCGCTGGTTGTCGTCTGAACTCAATGAGTCTAACCTGGACGTGTGTGTGTGTGTGTGTGTGTGCAGCGAGTACAGCATGGTGGAGGACGAGGAGGACCTGCCGCACCACGACGAGCGCCTGTGGCGTCTCGGCAACATCAAGCGCGGTCAGGCCGAGTCGCTGCTGCGCGGCAAGAGAGACGGAACCTTCCTGGTCCGGGACAGCAGCAAGCCCGGCTGCTACGCCTGCTCCGTGGTGTAAGTGTTTGGACCGAGAGTGTTCGTGTGAAGCCGGTCTTTATAGAAGGGAAAAAAAGAATCGGATTCCACTTATTTTTCTACTGGCGTCGACTAAGGGTTGGGATTATTTTCAGAGTAATGTGAAAGAAATAACCTATAAAAAATATATATATTTTGGAGTTATAGACGTGATGTTTGTTCATATCCGGGTCGCGACCCGTTTTATTTGTCCAAAAAGACACTCAAAAACATCCAAATACCGCCGTCGGTAACGTCTTGCGTTGAAGCCTCGACGTGAGAAGTATTGTTCGGAAAGAAAGGGAAATAAGTCTGTATTTTAAGTTTTTTTTATAGCAGACGTCCTCGTTTCTCAGGGTAAATCTCACGCATGCACACTGACGCCGGCATTCAGGATCTGGCAGGAGATTTAACCCTGAGACACTGGGGTCAAGATAAGAATGAACCAAAAAAATGTGTAGAAATTCTCAAGTACAAAGAGTAAAACTTAATAGATAAAGCTGTAGATGCTCCTTAGAGTCGGACATACACTTTATGTCAAACTCCGGGGTCGCCAAGGTAACACTCTGGACCCGTCAATGACCACAGCCTCTTGTCTGACCTGCAGAGTGGACGGCGAGGTGAAGCACTGCGTCATCAACAAGACCAGCACCGGCTACGGCTTCGCCGAACCCTACAACCTGTACGGCTCGCTGAAGGAGCTGGTGCTGCACTACCAGCACACCTCGCTGGTGCAACACAACGACTCGCTCAACGTCACGCTGGCCTTCCCCGTCAACAGCCAGCAGAGGCGGTGACCTCGTCGCCACGGCGACCACCTTTCGCAGACCAGGCTCTGACCTCACGACCCCCGAACCATCCCCCCCCCACCTTCATATCTACAACACAGTTTGTACCGAAGATGTTTGAGTTTGATGTGACGACACGGAGAGAACGAACACACATGAAATTCCTTTTCTTTCTTCCTTAATGCATGTTTCATTGTTAACTGATTCCCAAACACTTGCATCCACCAAGATGTATTGGTGAGCTCGCTGTCGCCCCCTGGTGGTCAGAGCTGGTCTGAGAACTGAGCAGGAAGATGAACTTGATCATGACTTTCATGACGGATCCTGCCAGTGATGGAACGAGTGGCACAAGGATCGACCGTACGACGATGATGATGATGATGACGATGATGAAGATGATGTCAAGCGAACAGTCGGACAATCTTGTTAGAACTATTTACTTATGCGAATCACTGTGAGCGACTCAGAACGAGGTTTCTAAAAATGAGGGAGAGTCGACTGAACCCCCGCATTTCAAATCAGGAGAAACTACGCTGCATCTCGACCTCATCCAAAGATGTTTTTCTTTCGTCGGCTACATTTCTTTCGTCCACTCGGGCGTTTTATTCAGAGACAGAAGCTCCACATTTCAACGTCTCTCAGCACAACCCAGAACTCTCTGGACACCTTTTCTGGATAAAGAAACTTTTTAAAAACTGTTGAACTGCAAACATTTCCATATTTTAAAGGCTTTCAAGTGTTTCATGGACAAATGGCAGCATTCCAGTTGAACTTGTGTAAATGATTCTTTTCCTTTCAATACTGGGTACAAAAAAAGCCCATCTTGTTGGCTTATTTCTACTCACACTTGAGTTCAAGTTTCCTTTCCATTTCAAACATGTTTCAAATGAGTTCACTTGTGTTCATTCCAGTAAAAACACCAAACTGAAACCAAACTTGTGATCACAACAAATGGTAACAATGAAGCGATTCATTAGACCTGTTGTTCAGCAGCTGTGATCAATAAAGCTTTTGTTCCAAACACAGTCTGAGTGAAACGTCAGTGCTTTGTTCTGTTTTGAAAAAGGCACAGAAGCTTTTATTTTGTTACTGATTTTTCATTTTTAACTGACTCGTCCTCGTGATTCTGAACTCTTATTTTGAAACGTTGACTTTGAATCGTCTCTCCTACACATTTTCATGTGTTCGATGAAACGAAATCTCTGAAACATTAATATTGGTCCATATTATTTTACTTTTTAGTTTTTGTATTGTTGGGGAAAAAATAATTTGGACGTGTTGGAGCAATAATAGTTAAGAACTATGACCATGTTTTGTCCAATATGTAGCTTAAATATTCTATAACAAAATGCGGTAATAAATGATTGAAAGAAACTAAAAAAGACACACAAAAAAAATCGTATTCACAATAACGGATATATTTGATTTCTGGTCTTGTTTGTGAAATGTCGATTTAATACTACATTTAGAAACGTTCTTGTTTATTTTTAACACTTAATGGGATTTTATAAACGATGCAAGTCAGTATTTCAATAATAATCTACACTATTAAATAAAAACGAATTATGTAATACATTACAAATAATATTCCCGATCGTCGACACCACACTTAAAATGTTATTCTCTTTATAAGCAGGACTATTTTTATAAGCAAGTTATTTTCCTCACACATTTCCAGTTTAATTGAGGTTTTCCAAAACCATTTTGGCGCATTACTGCCGCCTACTGGTATAGAGTGGATGCGCCGACAGACCAGGAAGAACAAAAATAAAAGAGTTGACTTTGCTCATCAAATTTAATCAAAGATGAAATCTACTGGCTCAAGATGAAAAGAGTCTCGTTCACTATGTGGTCGCCGTGTTGGTTGGGAAACAGCGCCGCCTCCTGTCACGGAGTAGACATAGCACATGTGTACACTAGCGGGTCACTTTTATTAACTTTGTTTGAATACACGGTTGTGGTGGTGCGGATATGTTATTGTTGCAATAAATTATTTAAAAATAAAAAAAATCGATTTCATCCTGAATAGAGACGCCAAAATAAACATTTCCTTCTCTCAACCAGGGCAATTAAAAAAATCACGAGGTCAACTTTCCTACGAAACGAACTCTTCTTTTTTTGTTTGATGGCGGTTGAAAAATAATCGTTCGGTGCATTACCGCCGTCTACTGGTATGGAGTGGATGCGCTCAATCTCAGATGTGACGCAGCATCAACGAGTCTCACTCTTTCATCTTCTAACATGACGTGTAAAGTTCTCTCGATCGCGGAAAGTTCGGTAGAAAAACTAAAATAGTTGAATTTCTTGAGTTTTTTCATCGTCCATCAAAGATGAAATTCACTGGCTCAAGATGAAAAGCGTCTAGTCCACTGTGTGGTCGTCGTGTTGGTTGGGAAACAGCGCCGTCTGCTGTCATGGAGTAGACATAGCAGATGTGTTTTGAGAATATAGAATCACTTTTATTAACTTTGTATAAATACTCAGAATAAAACAACAGCTCGATGCATCCTCCCAGTCCAGTTCTCGTCTTATACATCAATATGCAGGCGAGGAATACAAATTATTTACACTTATGAATACACGTATTTATTGGTTACTACAAATTAACTAAAAATAAATGAATAGATTTTTAAAATCCTGAATTGCGAAAATAAAAAATCATATTTCCTTTTCTCAACCAGGGCAATTAAAAAAATCACGAGGTCAACTTTCCTACGAAACGAACTCTTCTTTTTTTGTTTGATGGCGGTTGAAAAATAACCTTTCGGTGCATTACCGCCGTCTACTGGTATGGAGTGGATGCGCTCACTCTCAGATGTGACGCAGCATCAACGAGTCTCACTCTTTCATCTTCTAACATGACGTGTAAAGTTCTCTCGATCGCGGAAAGTTCGGTAGAAAAACTAAAATGGTTGAATTTCTTGAGTTCGCTCATCGTTCATCAAAGATGAAATTCACTGGCTCAAGATGAAAAGCGTCTAGTCCACTGTGTTGTCGTCGTGTTGGTTGGGAAACAGCGCCGTCTGCTGTCATGGAGTAGACATAGTAGATGTGTTTGGAGAATAAAGAATCTCTTTTATTAACTTTGTATAAATACTCAGAATAAAACAACAGCTCGAAGCATCCTCCCAGTCCAGTTCTCGTCTTATACATCAATATGCAGGCGAGTAATTCAAATTATTTAAACTTATTTATTGGTTACTACAAATTAATTAAAAATAAATGAATATATTTTTTAATCCTGAACGTAGAAAAAAAACCTTCATATTTCCTTTTCTCAACCAGGACAATTAAAAGAAAATCCTCTAACATGACGTATAAAGTTCTTTCCATTGCAAAACGTTCGATCTTTCCTATTTTCGTCTTCTACATCAATATGCAGGCGAGTGATTCAAATCCTTCACACACGAATACATGGATTTGCTAGTGACAAATATATAAAACATATTTTCATTCTGAATAAAGACACCAAACCTAATATTTCATTCTTCCAACCAGGACAATGTTATAAATTAGAAGGTAAACTTGTCTCATCTTTTCTTTTTCTCGTTTTAAGGAAGTTTGAAAAATAACATTTTGGCGTATTACCGCCGCCTACTGGTATAACGTGTGGATCCCGGATATAGTTTTCTTTCACTAAAGCAAAAAATAATAGATAAAATAATAATCGTAAAAGCACAAACAATTTTATATTCTCTTTATTGTTTTTTGTTATTCTGGTATATTACTAATATACTAATATAATAATAACATTTCTCTACAAAGCAAAAGATGTAAAAGAATCGATGCTCAGTCACTGATCGTAGGTTCGATTATGTTGCATCATGATTATGGTCTCACTCACTCTATAATCTCTTAAATTCCAGGTTCTAAGAATGGTACGAAAGCCTGTAATCGAGCATCGCTTTTGGTTAATCCTCAACGTGCTCCTTCGTCTCAGAGAACTCTCCAGTCAGCTGGGTGTCGCCTCCTTGCGGTTACAGGGCTTCACACCGATCATGGAACCTGGATTATATTAGAAAATCATGGGGTTCTACTACAATGGGCTAGGCCTTCTAGCCAAGCTGGCTATTAACACCAAGGTGAGGACATCGGTCTGGATGTATCACACCCAGTGGGAACCTCTGGCTGTAGGCCGGGCCTTTAAGAGTGTCAAGCACCCACTGAATGTACCCCTGAGGGCTGGTGGGCTGTAAGTAATACCTCATGATTTGTCACTTTGAGTATTAGAAAGTAAAGAAAATTGAACCAGGCTCTTCCCAAGTCACATGAAAGTCAGCAGGTATTCAGGATACGCCTGGATGTCATTGAAGACGACGTGAATGGTTGGGTTGGTCTCATCATCTACCACGCTGTCATACAGATCAGCAGCATGACTCGTGTTCTTGGAGGGTGGAGTGATCATCCCCTCCAGCCCTTCGACAAAGTCACCCACCAGAACTCTGGCCACGTACATGCATCTCATGTTGTTGCTGTCTGGTTTGGCGTACCTGTACGAGTACATAGGGTTCACCGCAAAGTAGCAACCATTTCCATACTTTGCTCCTGTACAAGAAGAAGATACATTTAAAGTGACGACATAGCAGTGATGACTAGGGATGGAACAACTATGGTGACAAACCATACCTTGCATCCCGGCGTAGCTGCGGTTGAAGCCTTGTTTGTTGATGAGGTCGATGGGGTCTGACTTGGTCCCGTGGTATAGAATCATCTCGTTTTTCTTGTTTTTGTTCTTCTTTTCCATCTCCTTCTTCAACAGTTGGTAATTCATCCACAAAGTTGTGTTCTGCACACGTTCGATCTGTGGAGAACCCACAAGTAAATCTTTGAACCAACCAAATCATTTACGGAGCATCTTTACAATGAATATACCTTGTTGATTGTCCCGGTAAATCCTTCTGACTTAAGTTTCTCAACCAGATCCATGTACTCTTGGTCATTAGGCGTCAGAAGAAACCGTTTTACCAGACCATCCTTCATGTCCCCCCAATTACTGGGAAGGTCAGGGTCAGCTACGGAACAAGCAAGAATGTCATGTAAGCAGATGGTGCATTCACTGAACACTGCCACCATGACTCTGTTCAACAGTCAGAGCTGACGTGAGCGACTAATGAGCCCATGACTACACTTCAAAGTATCAGTGACATGATAAACTTACCTTTCAAGTCTCTTCTGAAAAGCTTAAACAGGTTTTGATCCTTGATGGAAATCGCATTCTTCTTGACTGGGTCAGCTATATACTCCTTGTTGTTAATCATGATTTGAATTGTCTTCTGACTCTTCAAAGCTCCTTCTAGCTTGAGGTTGGTAAACATGTCGAAGGTGGCCATGTTGCCCGTGCTCTGCTCATACCTCCATTCAACAAGGTCTGCCGTCAGCTTGGCTTCTCTCCTCAGATTATCCTCCCTCTCCACCTTCAGTAAGAGCTCCCTGTTTGCATATAATAGTTCAACATACTGACTCAGCAGACTTCTGAGATCCAGGTTTAAGAAACATGCTGACCTTATGATCGATTCTGCGCTGGAAACATCTCTTGTCAGACCCTCAAGGTGGATGTGGGGTTCCTGCTCCTCGGTTCCCTTGTCCAGATGGATGTGGATGGTCATTTCACTCTGGAGGCCTTTGAGCTGCATGATCTCTTCCTCTCCCAGCTGACTGATATAACGGTTGCTGATGCGCTTTGATGTCTGTTCCCTCACAATCATATCTTCAATCTTTTTCTTCACCAAAGTTAATGTCTGTAGCAGCAAAAAGAGACAAAATAATCGTAATATTAAAGGAAGTACTAATTTTGTTATGTGGAGTTACGTTTGCTGAAAATGTCGTCCTCTAGTGGCAATGATAGAGCATAAAATGATGCAACTTCCATAATAAAAAGTATTTTATTGCTGATAATGTTTCCTGCCCTGCCACCCAAGTAACTGGGATACTCTCAGGTCCTCCAGAAACTAACGTGTTTTGCTTTTTTGGTTAATGTTTGGAAACATAATAGAATATGTTTTCACCCTTGTTACCTTTGTGTCGTCAGTACACAGTTGAAACACAGCAGGGTCAAACTCCTCTCTTTCCACAACCAAAGGACTGGGGGTGGATTTGTCTTTGGCATGCTTGGTGAGAAAAGGTGGTATCAGATGGCTGATGGTATCTGAAACATTAGGATATACGTAAGTAGTACCAGATGAAAAAAACAACACTGTCACAATGAGAAACTCAATCTTCAAAGATTCATTTACCTTTAACGACATCCAAACCCTTCGAGAAAAAGCTCTTCGCTCCCACTGGTTCGCCTTCCTTCTTTTTCAAACTCTTCAGAAACTCAGCTGACATCTCAGCCTGGAAGACCAGGACCTTCACTTGGTGAACGTGGGTCGGCACTTTCTTCCTCACGAAGTCCACCACTGCATCGGTCATGGCTTCTGCCACTGCAGATGGATTCACTCCTGCTTGACCTTCACAAGAAAAGAGTCATTTAAAGTTTGACAGCTGTTTGTTATCAGATAGGGAGCAAAGCTTCAGAGAGTATGTTGTTTACTCCGCTCTGTTACTTTTGCAGAAGACAATGGTTTCATGTGGTTTCATTTTCTCAGCGAGCTCTCCCTCCTGCCCTACATTCTCCCCACTGCACTTGTCCTGTCTTATCTATCAGAGACTTACTCGACATTTCTTCCTAAATCTAAATCCACTATGGCCCTGGTCAGCTGCTCTCTCAATGCAATGGATAACATTTTTTCAACCAAAAGAGCTGGCAATGGGGAGCCCACATGTCCTGCGGAAACGCACACGTCGGTTCCTTCCTTCCTGTGGAGGACGTTGAAGACATCTACCTATTTGGATTTATGACAACTGGATTTCTGCTTAGTGGAGCTGGTGTATATCTGGTGTATCTCAATGCAGTGCAGCGTCGTGTGGATGTGACTCTGACAGAAGTGCTGACGGAACATGGCCGCGTACCACCTACAGGCAGAGACTAGGAAATTGGGAGACACGTGACTCCTAC
The DNA here is from genome assembly GCF_982586985.1 of Callionymus lyra. NCBI lineage: Eukaryota > Metazoa > Chordata > Actinopteri > Syngnathiformes > Callionymidae > Callionymus > Callionymus lyra. The sequence goes on along the minus strand of NC_141818.1, from coordinate 49,967,956 downwards.
AATTCACCGCCTACCCGTTACCTTCTTCTCCTCCCGCCCCCCTGCTAGCGGGACTTGCTGAGCGCTGACCCCCCATCCTATTGTCTCACATGTGTATCTGTCTGAGTCTGTGCTTCTGTGTTTCAGAGGTGTATCCCTGCACTGCGCCCCCTTTAGGAGCAGAGCAGGGATGCCTGTTTTTTTCCACCTGTCCCTACCTTCCTCATGTGACCAAGTGCAAGTCAAGTTGGCACCGAATATAAATAGATGCCTCGGTTTTTCTACTTCACCACAACATATTCCTGTGTTGTTCTAACATCTCTGGCAAATAAAGCTGATTCTGATGTCTTATACTCTGATGATGATCTTGAACCATGTTTTACCTGTTCCCAGAGCTGGGAAGGAAACAGAGTGGAACTGCTTATTCTCGCAGAGTTCTAGGACCTTGTAAACCTTCTCCTTTATCAGATCCACCTTGTTTGTCCCAGTGACATGAATGATGTGTTTACTGGGCAGAGATCCAGCTGATGTTAAGATCATGTGGTCCCCCTGGTACGATGGAGATGACACTGTGGGTAAAAACAAAGATGCTGTAAACCTAGACTACCAAAACACAGAGTCGATTCACCTGTGCTGTATTGGCATGGCTAGTGGTAGTTATGCAGGCGTCTAAGTACTGAGAACTCCTGACCGTGATAACATGGTTAACTTTCAACTAGTAGTGGTGATTGAGATGTTTGACATGTAAACCAAAGTGTAAATTGTATGTGTATTTATGCTTAATATGTTATTCTATAATGTTGATGTTGCACAGTGTGTCGTAACAAATTCCAATATTATTACTGATAATGGCATTAATAAAGAATTGTTTTGAGTTTTGTTTACAGCGAGAGCTGTCCGTCGCTGCAACCCTTAGGTCTGGACCCCATTAAAGGGAAATTGACTTTGAAGTTTGAGTTTTGTTGACATGCAGCAAAGGACATCGATCTTGTGTCGCGCCGACAGCATCGTCGGTATGTTTAAACTTTATTCATCGTTTGTGTTCATAGTAGATTTCTTCTATAAGGTCCGGAAATGTTCATTTGTGTGAGCGATGCACTAGTATTCGGTTATGTTTGTGGGCGACGTTATGTTTCTTTGTATCCTCTTTAGTTTTACTCTTCTCCATCACAATAAAACCTGTGGAACTACAAACGCTTTAGAGTCGTTGTGTTGAGAGGGGAGTTAAGGTGGCTGTCACCAGAAGGAAGACAGCACAACACCTACCCATTGCTTGACACTCCTGCTCCACAGAGGGTCCAGCTGCTTCCAAGATAGCCTTGGAAACCCCTAGAACAAAAATCTAAGTGAAATGTTTTGAATGACTAAAAACAATATAACAGGTCTAAGTGTGTAAAAAAGGTTTCAAAAGATGGTTTCATGAATTGTGAAAGTACAATTTCATTCATTTTTATCTTTAATATACTTGTATGGCCAGGAACGTGTGGGGTCTTTCCAGACTAAGTGGGAAAAGGCCTGGAAAGTTCAATCCTTCACAAAGCGTTCAAACACAACCACACTCTAAGGCACCTTAACATTCTTAGAAAAACACACATTTAGTTTACATAAAGTGTTCATGTCCCATTGGATAGACTTTTGGATTCTTTTTTTCAAACATTTTATAAACATAATTTATTAGACAGTCAATATCAAATAAGTGAAGCGTTTTGGTTCATAAAAAGAAGAAACACTCACCTGACTTGAGGTCAAATGTGGGATTAGAGACATTCACGATGACATCACTAGCTTCTTTGGTGATGTCACCAGATAAAACTTCAAGACTCAGAGGACCCATCTGTATCTGGTATACACCTAGGGAGGGATATGAAACCTGCCCAAAGGTATCTGCCACAAATAAACACACACATTACTGTGTTTGCTGATGTTCAAATTAAAGTTTTAGCTTCTCCTACCAGTGGGCTGCTGTGTTTGACTTGCTGATGGATCAACTGACGGTCCCTTCGATTCTGGTTCTTCTTCTTCAGCACAAAGTTGTTTTGCCTGGCCTTCAAACCCTGACCTGAAACACTGATTCCATACATGTGATAGTGAATAGGTTGTCAGGCTGATTCCTATCACTGGAACCAGCATTTAACTACCTTGACAGTTTCCTGGTCGCTTGGATGAACTACAATCAACACGTCTCTTAGGTGGTGATATTTTCTTGTTCTGGTAAAATCCTGGATCTGCTGTTGAAGGATTCTAGATACCACTTTACGGGGGTATTTTAAGTTCCCCGTACCAATCGCTGGGAAAGCTATTGATGGCATTTCATGCTGATCCGCCTCTTCCAAACAACTCCGGATGATGGATTTTAAGTCCTAAAAAGGGAGAAATGTGCGAAAAAGCATAGCATTATAAACAAACTAATGAGGAAACATTTTTTGTTGTACACACATAAACATAACAGATAATATAAGTTGCTGATTTAGACGAAGGTCTTATTTAGCTACTTAAGAAGACCCACATTCCTTCTGCCTTACTCGTTCAACTTTGATGAGTATTGTTTTCTGCCAATGATAAACAATACATTTTGCTCTGGCAGTGTGACGAATTCATCTCTCACCTTCTCTGCATTTCGATCCTTTGTATTCCAGTGAGGGCAAATGGCGTGAAAGACTTTCTGACTCTTCAGGTTGAATCCGTCTGTGATGATCACATCTCCGAACTGTGTTGAGGTGTTGCCAGCTGTAATTGAGATGTTCTGCTGCAAGTTTGGTCCTGCAGCTTTCAAAATGGCTGTGGACACAGCTCCTTGGCTGAGGTTCAGACCAATGTCAATAGTGTTCACAATGACTGCGGTCTGGTGAGAAAATACCAAAAGAATTCTTAAATCTTGGATTTGTAAAGTCTCAAACCTGAAGGATTACTTCTATAAATACAGTGTCAATGTCGTGGATGTGTACGATTTCATTCATACTTACTGTCTGGTCAGCAATGTTTCCCTCATGCAGAATGATATTCAAATCCCCAGCATTGGTGGGCTTTTTTCTTTGCCTCCAGCTGGAAATAAAAGACAACAACAACATATGTAATATACTATATACCTATGTTTTGTCTTCAATGTTGAGCCATTATTTATTTTGTTTTAAATAAGCTATAACAAGAGACATTCTTTTGAGGAATGAGTGCAACTAGACGTATAAAAAATAGACTAAATTATGTGTTTTTCTCTTTTTTAGGAAAAAAGTATTTATAGTAAAAAAGAATGAACCGTGGCCATGATTTATATATATATTTTTTACAATGTCATGTCCATAGTTTAAAGCCTGTTGGGGTGTCTAATAATATATGATGTGACAACTATGAAACAATAAAATATGGTTCCCCGGTCTTTTAATGAATTCAAGAAGATTCTTGAATATTTCTCCTGACCAAGGAAATTCCTACCTTCCGTGCTCGGATATCTGACCCAACTTGGAGTTACCAGTGGATCCTGGGTTTGTATTTGTGCATCCCTGTCCTGCTCCTTTTGCGTTGAGATGTTCACTAACTGGTTGTTTTGGTCGTGCACCTCTTTCATTCTGTGTTGCCTGGCTCCTGTGCCCAGAACCACCTCCATTCTCCGTATTTCTACATTGAAGGTATTTAAAAAAAGAATTCAATAAGTTGCAAAATAGCAACAATAGTCAAACTTATCAATAAGACTGATTAGTATCAACAGTTTTGTGTTAGCATTTCAGAATTGTATTTAATGCACAATTAGTTAACAAAAATATAGCTAATTCTTTCTCAAACACAGTACCTTTTGCTGACAGCACCTCTTCTTTCCTCCAGGGGAAGCGTCATCGTAGGGTTCAAGTCCCTAAATTCATTGTTTACAGCCTCTGCCAGAGCTTTGACAGTGTTCTCAGTGTTGTCCACCAGGTGTATCTCCTTTAAAGATACTTTCTCTCCAACTCGGTCACAGTATTCCCTCACAACCTTTGCTATGGTCTGTGCACACAAATCCACAGGAAAACCAAACAAACCAGAGCTGATGGCTGGCAATGCAACGGTTTTGCAGTCATTCTTCTCTGCTTGCTTCAGACTCTCTTTAACAACACGCTCAAGAGTGAGCACAGATGTCTTCCTGTCTGCCTGATAGAACCGAGGACCGACTGCATGCACCACATATTTGCAAGGCAAGTTGCATGGATCGGTTGTGATGGCATCTCCTGGTTGCAGGTTACCATTTTTGGAAATGAAATCGTTGCTAATGTCCTGCATCTTTGGTCCTGCAGCTTTGAGAATGGCGAGGGCCAGACCTCCAATGTGCTGTAAATGCTCATTCGCTGCATTGACAATCACGTCAACATTTAAGCTGAAGATGTCAGCTTTGTCCACAGAAACAAGCACACCATTGCTGGTCTTCACTTTACAGAAACAAACATTTTCTTCCTTAGTGATCACAATGAACTCTTCCTCCTCTTGATTATCTGGCTGAAGGACAACTGCACACTTGTACTCTGAACACAATGAAGGGAGAAAAGTATTTGCGTATTGCTGGCAGTACTTCTTAGCTCCTGGCTTGTCCAGCACCAGCGTGTCACAAAGAAGACCCTCAGCAATCCCTTCAAGTTTAGATTTAACAAAGAGAACATTTAGTCGAAAGCCTTCCAACAAAATCTTTCGCTGCTCTGTCTTGAACTTGATAGCGACTTCAGACTCTCTGCATAAATCCGCCCACTTGTTGAATCTCTGTTTTTCAACAAAGTGAACAACTGCACAAGACATGACACAAAGAGTTTCTTCAACTTTGGAGTAATTCAACAAGAACTCCTGTAGTTGGTCGCTAACTACGTTTACTGGACTCCGAAAACCTGCCACACTGACTTTGTCTTCTGTTTCCTGGGGCAACATGATTCTCACTGTTTGCTTTTTAGAGGAATTGTACGTTTCCAAGATCTTTTGAATGAGGTCCTTCCAGCTTTGGAGTTTGAGGACAGCAGCATCTTCTACATCCAACATACAATGGTACAAATCGGATTTCATCTTTTTTTCTGCATCCTCAATTGACTTTTCACAAGCCCCATGTAAGACAAACTGTTTGTTTTCGACACTTAGGAAGGCGCTGATCTCATGAGATGTGAAAAGGTCCCTAGACAGGTCCATATTATCGATTGTTGAGAGAAACTCAAAAATACATGAGGGAAGGTTGAGAGGCTTCTTGGCAAAATTTGAAATCTTTTCAAAGATCCAAGATAATGTCTCTTGCACTTCGTTATTAAGTCCTGATACTGATAGAAGTTTGTCATCAGAGTAATCCAGTTTCAGCTCAGGGTAAGTGGCCATTGTCTTCGTCTGCAATCCTGTCTCCATCAGAATGTAGTACTTTGCTGGCTGCATATCAATAACCTTTGTGATACCATTTGTCTTCCGTTCAATCCTGCTCATAGCTTTCTTGATGACCTCTTCCACAGCAGCTCTCACTCGTTTCATGGTGTCAGCGTGGCCTGCTACGGTCAAGACTCCTCTGGATGTGTCCATAACTGTGCAACCATTTTCCTTCAAGATTGAGTGAACCTTCTCCTGTGACTCCATCCATGCAGCTTCATTGGCAGTACATTCAAAGGCAGAATATGCAGCCATTTCTTGGTGGAAGGCACTAAGTGTCGTACTCTTCCAGTTTTCCACCTGCTTCGTAGTCAAACCCTTCTGCCTCAGGAAGTTTGGTAAAGGTCTGAGTGTGACATCTGCATGGTGCATGTCCACGCTACAGTAGTATGGGCACATCTGCTTATTAATGTTGTTGACTAGATTATTCTTAACTATGAATTTATGGATGACATGATGTACTTTCTCAGTGAAGGATTCTGGCATTTTCCACGTTGGGCGGTCTTCACCATACAGAGTAATGTCCAGGGACTGGTAGTATGGATAAACCTTTACAGGAATTTTGTTGATAGTATATTCTGGTTTAACGTTCCTCAAAGCTGCAGCGAGAACAAAACAAAAGAGATAGTTATCTTTGTGACTAAGTTTATCGATGTGTAACTGTTTACAGCAGGGGAATCAAAAGAAAGCACTTCAAATGATCAATTACTCCAAAATGATTTAAACCAAAAACTATAAATATTTTTATAAGAATTTGTTGGTGCCATGTGTTGTGATCATTTAATATGATGTGCAATGGTATTCCATCTACCAAGTGCTAACAAAAAGCATTTGGAAACATAGCTCAAGCAGTTGATGTAGATAAAAAAGGAACTTGCATGTGGGTTTGTCATATTTAGAGAACCAAACAATGAAAAGCAAGTACTTGGTAAAGCATAATTTATGTGTTTCTGACGGTAGATGACCTCTGCACTCTGTCGACCTCCCACTTACCTGGCTGTTTTTAAAAAAAATCTTTTTAAAGTATTTGTATTCTTTATTGTTTGAAAGTAATCGATGGAGTGATGATGTCCTGTGGATTTCTACATGAAATGTATGTTGATAACCTGTTTGACTGTTTCTTTCATTGGTAAAGTATGTTGGTTAGCAAATTGTTAAAATTAGTAAAAAAGACAAAACCTATGATGAGATATTCAAAGAGGAGAAACGACAAACCTGTGCTGTCTGAGAAGGTGAGAAGAGCTGCCTGCTCTTCTAGGATCAAGGTAATATCTTGTGGTAAAGCTACATTGGTTTCGAAGAATAGCTCTAAAATCTCTGTAATTAAGAAAATCATTTTTTAGTTGAAGAAATAAAGCTTATTTCTAATACTACAGATTATAAGAAACAACAATGCATATTAATATGCCCTTAAAATTAAAAACATGTAATTATATATTGTCTTTTACATAAAACACAAACCATTGGAAGCAGACGGAGGAAGATTCTCCACTCTGATGCTCTTTGGTGCCTCCAGTGGACAGACAGTGACACCTTTTTTCTTTAGTTTTTCGCTTACTTTACTGTTGCTGATGAACTTCATGGTATCTAAAAACATTTTGGATTAGATAATCATTTTATTCGTTGGTGAGTTTTTTGTTGGTATTTCTCACCAGACACTATGTTGAAAGTCACCACTGCTTTGTTGACTTCAGGGATGATCTCCAGATTAAATTCATCAGACTTCAGGCCAGAGATATTCTCCACCAGCAACGTCAGCAGCTCTCTGCTCATGCTGTCGGAGACATTGTCCAGCACCACGCCAACTGCCTCACCTTTTTAAAAATGTTACAGCATTAATACAGTGGATGACTTATTTGAAACCATTGTTGTACTATGTACTTATTAATGACTGATCTAAACTCTATTAATATTGCATAAAAACTGATCTTCATCTGCTGCAGATGCCTGAGCTTTACTTTCATCCTGCGATGCTGGATTCAACGACGGAATATCCTCTGACCATGTTTCAAATTGAAGGAAAATGAAGGAGCTGGACCAGAAGAGTCTACAATTAAATTTAGGAGGCTAATTTTCCAAACAAAAATATTTAAAGGTCAAATCTAGAATGAAACAGGAACCTGGCTTACAATACTTTTGTCTCTGAAGAATGCAGAATTCACAGTTTGACATCAGTAAAATCATCACATATCTTCTTTGACACATGTCTTGAATGCATGTAGTCATTGATAAAATAAATGCTTTGTGAGTTTAATTGAGTGTTGTTTCTTACCTGTCAAGGTGTTTTGGGCAGTTTGGCACTGTAAAGATGTTTACAAACATTAAACCATCTCCTATAAAATGCTGAACATACATTTTAGGTTTTTGAAACAGTAATTTACTTTGTAGTTAGAAAAATATGAAAACTGTAGATTACTGTAAAGATCAACTGTGTGAAAACCCAACTCTACTGACTCACATGTAGTAAATGTTGAAGTCTTCCTCTCCAAGATACAGTAAGTCCCTCATCATGACCATGTTTTGAATTTACTACTTTATAAAGTTCTCCCCCGTCTGAAATCTGGGCGATAGAGAGGTTACGCGAACGGAGTCCATTATGACGTAATAATGGCTTCACTCCAACTCCAGCCAGCTGTAATCATGCCCCGCTTTGTTTATACAATGGGTCCCTTGGAGGTGGAGACTTCCTGGAATAATGACAAACATTGATGCTTGACCAATCACAGCAGCGTGGGCGTGGTTATGGTAAACACGATGTAATCTCTAGAAAGTGTTTTCAATCGGTGGGGTTTAAGATCATTTTCTAATATAAATATTTTATTGAAAATAGAGTTTTGTACAAACAGACAGACACTGATGAGAACAAGAGTCCAAGATCTATTTAAGACACACTTAAATCGACCCATTAGTTGACTTGACTGAAAAAAAAATACTAGCCTATATCAGAACTAATCAACAATAGTCAAGACAGTTCAAATAATTAATTCATGATGATTTGGTGAGACAAAAGCCTGTTCTTTTGATTTTGTTTTTTGAAATGTAAAGAACTCTCGTCAGTCTGGTTGTCCTCGTACATCGAAGCTATGCTATTATCATCTTAAGTTCTTCTTTTGATCTGGCAGTTTCAACAAATGTATACGTCACTTGAAACGTGAGTTGAGTCATCGTTGTCATCAGTGTAACACAATGAACAGCTTTATTTCCCGAGGAAAACAGTCTCAATATGTATACATAAAATATTTAAAATATACTTTCAATGTTTTTTAGGATTTGCAGAAAAAAAGGGTAAATAATTCATTCTATACTCACAGATGCAGAAGACAGATGCAGCTTAATGGCACGATCGTCTACAGTGATTTCGTGGTTCTTCCTCGCTAGCACTTGAACTCTCACTGAAATACATCAGGCAGTTACAAGGCAAATTATTTTGTTTATTTGTTGATAAAAGGTTTCGGACCAATCAAGGTTATTATCCAACTCTATAACAACATTCACATTTATAACATCCTTAACCCACACTTGAACTTGAGCTCATCATGCTTGCCAGTATTCTGAGTGATGCATTTTCCAAAACCTGGAATGATACGCATACGTTGTGAACTTGTGTATCCTGTTAAAAGAAGCTCCGACCACGCCGACAAAATGATCAAATGCTGAGACCATGGGGGCCGGGATTAATATCCACTAACCCCACACATGTCCCAGTGTGTAATTGACAGGAAGAAACTAGGAGGAAGGAATCGACAAGTAGGAAATACATGAGCAGGTTCAAGATAGGTTGGTAAGAAAGTTGTTGGGAATATACTTTTTAGAAAAGCGGAAATTTGATGGGATATACGCATTTCCTAAGAATTTAATACAAGAGGTAAGTTACAGACGACGAATGAGCGCATTAGAATTGACTTACAATTTTTCTATAATTCTAAAAAGGAAGAGGTTACTTAGTAAATAATCCCAACCCTTAGTCAACATGAGGGTGAGTAGAAAATGAGTGAAGTTTGATTTTGTGTGAATTGTCACTTTAAGGGATCATGCAAAAAATAAAGTCGGGTAGTTGTTATTTTCAGTTTCACTTTGAGAATTTGAGTGGCAGTGCCGTTGGTTTCCTAATTTTACTTCAATGTTGTGTCGTTGACGATCTTAATAAAAGACAGAACACTGAGCTCTTCGATCTGTTTTTAATGTATTGATTTCATTTATATTCATTATCAGATGCTAAGAATTCCCGGGTGTTTAAAACTGTTTATCAAACAGAATTAACATTTTTACCCCATTACCCCATGTTTTTTGAAATGTACCTTTTCAGTCCCGGGTCCACTAGGGGGAGTCAATGACTACTTAAAAGTGAAAACAAAACCTAATCTCGTTCTTTATAAGTTTTCCATGTATTTCTATAGACAGAATGGAGTATATTTTGTGGATTTAGAAAGATTTAACTCACCTTCTTCAGAGCAGAAGATGACTTCAGCCCTCGGCTCTGATTCCTTCACCACAACCCGACACTCGCCTCCATTCGACTTTTTGCGGCTTTGAAAGTAAATCAGAAGTTTGTTTTTCACTGTCTTAGTCTGATCTGAGCTCCACGTCCCATCCACGAGCACGGGGAACCCGCTGTCGGACATCTTTCACCAACGAGGTCGACACTGAGAGTAACTGCGTGTTTCCTGAAGTCAATGATCAAAATCCTTTCACTTTCGTTTCATGTCAGCAGCTTATACAACAGAGAAATGTTTACACAAGCGGGGAATTCCAATGGGTTTCATTTAAGGCCATTTTAAATATTAGCTGACTCTAAAATTAAATATTAACAGTCAAGTGAAGAATATTCCCAGAAATTCCATACTAAAATCATGAGATAAATGTTTTGGATGTTCAAATGTATAGCTCCTGTTCTAAATTATGTTTATTAAAAGCTATAACTTCAGCCACTAATTCAAAAGAAGTCATTTTCTTTCCAACTGCATAACAGTTATAATATCAGTGCAGTATAATATCTTCAATTAAAAGTATTTTTTAATAAATTCAGTTATTAGAAGATTTAAGTGAAGAACATTATGCTATTTTGAGTAAGTTGTCTTCACCTGTAGAGACAAGGAAAGTACTGTGTTCGCAATCAGGCGAATTACATTAAGTCACATGATTTGTTTCTTTTCAGCTAATATTGAAAACTTTTTTTCTTTTATTCTCTGTTATTATATGCCTCTTTGTCTCTTTTATTAATAGGTCAATAAAGTTTGATAAATTCCTATAAAGTGAGATTTTTTTTTTCTTCTTTCTCAGAAACGAAAATAACGAAAAGCTGAGAGACGCAGCTGATAGTATGGTTCTGGTCTGTGACACCAAGATAACCTCATTTTGTCTGAATGGCACTCAGTCGCTGCATTAAAATGAACAAACATTTAGTCTATAACTTTAAAAATGAAAAGATTCCTCATCGCAACCCCTTCGACATGAGGGTGAGTACAAAATAAGAGAAGTTTGAATATTGGGTGAACTAACACATTAGCACCTCCTCGTAAATGGCCAGCAGATCCAACAAGTTGGAAAAGGAGACTGAAGCAAGCACATAGTCACACACGGCTACTTTGCTGCGACCACCAGGTTTATCCCTGCAGCAGAATCATTCATAGGCGGCATCTAAATGCACCTGAAACAACTTCCCATTTCGCTTTGATGGCCGCCCACCTCAGGCCATGATAAAGGGTTCATCATCACAAAAGTTATGAAAATGTTCTAAGGATTAAAAAGACTGTGTCTCAAATCGCATACTAGCGTACTAAAAGTTATTATTTTTAGTGCGTTAGTGCGTCTCAATTCTTAGTATGCGAAATTTAGTGCGCCATGCACACTAAATTGGCGTTCTAACATGCCCACAAAACTGAGCATGGTTCGATGGACACTAACCACCCTAAACAGCCGCCATCTTAGTGACTTTTAAATGGAAGTTACGTCATATATAAATGCATCTATATGCATATACTTACAGGTGCATTTTCAGCAGCAGTAGAAGGATAAATACGGTTTCGGTGCTGATACCAGCTTAAATATCTCGCGAATATTTCGATTCTCATATTTTTTCTTTATTTCTTTACCCAAAGTTGCAATACGTGCTGCCAGCAGGTGTCGGCGATAGCGTTCCAACAGCTGGTTGAAACATCGTTAAATAGAAGTAGAAGAAGAAGCTGTCATGTGATTTCCGGTTAGTGTGTAGCAGCAGAGTTTGATTTGAGACATACTATCTGTGGAGAATTTGCGTACTAGTTAGTACGTACACTAAACTGATGCATACTAACTTCTAGCATACTAAGAGTAGTATGCGATTTGAGACACAGCACAAGTGTTGCTTTAACTGATCGTTATTACGTCATTGTTCCTTCCTAACTGACTTCTTTGAAGAACTGTTTTGTAAGAAGCTCTTAGATGGAACACCTCGGTGTTAATAAAACTGAATCAACAATGCCAGGCAAATCAATTGCACACATCTTTATTACATCCGTTTCCTTGATATCTGTGAAAAGCCACAGTGTTGTTTTTTTTAGGTGAATTTGAAGATCATTTGAATGGAATTATTGAATAGTTTTCCTGTCCAGCCACCGAGTTTGTTTGAGCATGCTGTCACTAATGTGAACTGTTGCCTAATCTGGGGGATTATGGTTGTAAAAAAACCTTTTGGTGCATTGCTGGAGCCTACTGGTATTAGGTATCCCAAATCAAATATGTTTTTGCAAAATCATAAAAACCACAAACCCAACAAAGGTAATATTCTATTTAATTCATTTTTCATTACATACTACCAAACAAAACAGTTATAGAATCAATATTTGCTCTTTGACAGAGATTGTGGCAGGCTCGATAATGTTGAATGGAAAATGCTGTGTAAATAATTTAAGAATTTTATATTTCTACTTGTGAAGCATGTCATGGTCCTTTTGAGGTTTTGGCTTCATTTAGAGTGTGTATTGTGATTATAGCGTGTTCTCTCTCTAACTCTGAACTGGGAGCATGCCCTCTTGTCTTGGTGTGTTTTTACACTTGATTGAGGAGAAACCACAACACAACTCTGAAATCTTGGTTTTAATAGGGTTTTATACCTCATGATACATGAACCTGATAATTAGAAAGTAAAGAAAATCCAACCAGGCTCTTCCCAAGTCACGTGAAGGTCAGCAGGTATTCAGGATACGCCTGGATGTCATTGAAGACGACGTGAATGGTTGGGTTGTTCTCATTATCTACCACGCTGTCATACAGATCAGCAGCATGAACTGTGTTCTTGGAGGGTGGAGTGATCATCCCCTTCAGCCCTTTGACAAAGTCACCCACCAGAACTCTGGCCACGTACATGCATCTCATTTTTTTTCTGTCTGGTTTGGCGTAGTTGTACGAGTACATAGGGTTCACCGCAAAGTAGCAACCATTTCCATACATTGCTCCTGTACAAGTAGAAGATACATTTAAAGTGAAGACATAGCAGTGATGACTAGGGATGGAACAACTATGGTGACAAACCATACCGTGCATCCCGGCGTAGCTGCGGTTGAAGCCTTGTTTGTTGATGAGGTCGATGGGGTCTGACTTGGTGCCGTGGTATAGAATCATCTCATTTTTCTTGTTTTTGTTCTTCTTTTCCATCTCCTTCTTCAACAGTTGGTAACTCATCCACAAAGTTGTGTTCTGCACACGTTCGATCTATGGAGAACCCACAAGTAAATATTTGAACCAACCAAATCACCATTTACGGAGCATCTTTACAATGAATATACCTTGTTGATTGTCCCGGTAAATCCTTCTGACTTAAGTTTCTCAACCAGATCCATGTACTCTTGGTCATTAGGCGTCAGAAGAAACCGTTTTACCAGACCATCCTTCATGTCCCCCCAATTACTGGGAAGGTCGGCCTCCCCTGTTGAACAAACAAGAATTTTGTGTGATTAGATGGTGCGTTCACTGATATGGAAGCAGATCAGTGCCATCAGAATATTGAATGGTTGAATTTATTTTTTACAAATTCTGAATTCATTTAAATTATTCAGTATTTGTTATATTTTAATATAAATAATTCAATATTTGTTATGGCATTTTAAATTCATAATAAAACAATCGAAATGTTAAATTTTGAGGCATTTTAAATTTAATATTAAAAAATACGAAGCCTTTTAAATTCAGTATATCTGTGGTCAAATGATTTAAACAGAAACGATGGTTTACTCTGACAGTCAGATCCTTCTCTATAAGACCGTTTGTTGATGCCGTGCCCACAACGTTTGTTTAGCATCACACAGTGTAGTTTTTCGTATTTTGTCGCCGGTTCGAAACCTGCTCTTGAACTTTTGTCAAGTGTTGTCATGTTTTAGAATTAGTTCATATCTGGTGAGACTTACTCTCCTTATAATGTTTGTTCTGTGAAAAAATGCAATTGCTTCTAGATAAATCCCAATGATTTCCCCTTTCGTAAACAGAAACATTTTTTTTTTTTTTACATGGATCACACTGTTGTTATGGAGTTAAGATGAGCTCCGGTGTAAATGTTTATATATTTTTTACATACATTAACACAAATTTACACACTTTATGAACAGAGACAACTTGTTTGAAACATCTTGAGGGGAATTTTAACAAAAATAAAAGTGCAAATCACCTTCAAACCTGTCGGAAAGTTCACACATTTTCATAATCTGTTCATTCTTGATACATATGGACGTTGACGTGTATAACTACGCGTGCTCGCTCTCATAGTACATGAGGCTCCGAGGTTCGAACCTGAAACTATTGAAGACAATACCTTTTTTAACAGAACTAGCGTTATAAATAGACCGTTTCACCAGATATGAGCTAGTTTTGGAACATGATATCACTTGACAAAAGTTCTAGAGCAGGTTTCGAACCCGCGACTCCAAAAGACAAGATAGCACACTAACTCACTGAGCTAAACAGATGTTGTAGGTGAATGATGTGACCATTATATTAAAACATCATTCCTGTTTAAATCCTTTGACATCAGAATCCACTGATGGCAGTGATGACGTCACCTGATCGTTTATGCAAGTATGATCAAGTAACTCGGTACTCATTTAGTTTTGTGTGGTGGCACGTTTTTTTTTATATTGAATTTAAAATGCTTCGAAATTTTTAATATTGAATTTAAAATGCTTCGAATGTTTTAATATTGAATTTAAAGGGCTACGAATTAAAAAATATTGAATAATTGAAATTAAAATATAACAAATATTGAATAATTGAAATTAAAATATAACAAATATTGAATAATTGAAATTAAATGTATAACAAATATTGAATAAATGGAATTATTTTTACCTTTCAATATCGGAAAAAATAAATTCAACCATTCAATATTCTGATGGCACTGATTTACTTCCATACACTGACCTCCCACAACAACCGAATGTTGTCATGTTGCCAAAATGTAAAAAGAATGCCAACATGCGCTCAATATGTCCATTTCCAAATATGTTTTAAACAGTCGCAGCTGATGGTGGTGGACTAATGATGACATGATAAACTTACCTTTCAAGTCTCTTCTGGAAAGCTCCAACAGATTTTGATCCGTGATGGAAATCGCATTCTTCTTGACTGGGTCAGCTATATACTCCTTGTTGTTAATCATGATTTGAATTGTCTTCTGACTCTTCAAAGCTCCTTCTAGCTTGAGGTTGGTAAACATGTCGAAGGTGGCCATGGTGCCCGTGTTCTGCTCATACCTCCATTCAACAAGGTCTGCCGTCAGCTTGGCTTCTCTCCTCAGATTATCCTCCCTCTCCACCTTCCGTAAGAGCTCCCTGTTTGCATATAATAGTTCAACATACTGACTCAGAAGACTTCTGAGATCCAGGTTTAAGAAACATGCTGACCTTATGATCGATTCTACGCTGGACACATCTCTTGTCAGACCCTCAAGGTGGATGTGGGGTTCCTTCTCCTCGGTTCCCTTGTCCAGATGGATGTGGATGGTCATTTCACTCTGGAGACCTTTGAGCTGCATGATCTCTTCCTCTCCCAGCTGACTGATATAACGGTCGCTGATGCGCTTTGATGTCTGTTCCCTCACAATCATATCTTCAATCTTTTTCTTCACCAAAGTTAATGTCTGTAGCAGCAAAGAGACGAAAATACAGCTAAAAATCTTACATTGTTTGCAGACAATTGCGGCCACTAAGTGTCAGGTTTTTGAAAATATAGACTTGTTAAATTATTTCCAGAACTATTCCTCGAGTTGAGGATTCAATACTAGATGGATGTAACAGACTTGATGTTTTTAAGTGTCCTTTGGACGAAGATGAAGACTAGGACAACTGAGCTCCAGTCGCTACATTAAAATGAACAAACATTTTTGTCTATAACTCTAAAAATGAAATGATTACTCCAAAAAGAATCCCTACCCTTAGTCGACACTAGTGTAAGTGATTTTTGGGAACAAAACACACGTCATACACTTCACATTTTCCCATCCTTACCCTGGCGTTGTCAGTACACAGCTGAAACACAGCAGGCTCAAACTCTTCTCTTTCCACAGACAAGTAACCGGTACTATCTTTGTCATGATTGGTGATACCAATCAGATGGCTGATGGCATCTGAAACATTAGGAGATCAGTAGTACCAGATGAAAAAAACAACACTGTAACAATGAGAACTCAATCTTTAAAGATACATTTACCTTTAACGACATCCAAACCCTTAGAGAAAAAGCTCTTCTCTCCCACTGGTTCGCCTTCCTTCTTTTTCAAACTCTTCAGAAACTCAGTTGTCATCTCAGCCTGGAAGACCAGGATCTTTACTTGGTGAACGTGGGTCGGCACTTTCTTCCTCACAAAGTCCACCACTGCATCGGTCATGGCTTCTGCCACAGTGGACGGATTGACTCCTCCTTGACCTTCACAAGAAAAGAGTAATGAAGTAAGTTTGACTGTGACAGCTGTTTGTTATCAGATAGAGATTATTATTTATTTGGCTCCGTTAACTCAAGTTTCTTTTGTATCCTTTTCTTTGCGTTATTTACTTTTAATCTATGTTCTTTATTTTTATCTATGTTATTTATACTTGCACTTTGTTTTTGCCCTTTGTTCTTGTTTTTTATGATATCTGCTGTGAACTGGAAAGCCAATTTCCCAGAGGAGATCTCCAGGACTCAAGGATTAATAAAGTACGTCCATCCATCCATCTATGTGAACTGAGGCTTAAAAGACAGAGTTAGGTTAATAAAAGAAAACTTTTATTATGATTTGTAAAACTCTGAATTTGCTACAAGAAGGACATATAGATATTAAACTGTCTGAATAGCAACAGGAAGAATCTTTAAAATCCAAATAACACTAAAGATATGAAAAGGTTTGCACCATGGGTTTACCTGTTCCCAGAGCTGGGAAGGAAATGGAGCTGAAGTGGTTTTCCTCGCATAGTTTCAGGACCTTGTAAACCGTCTCCTTTATCAGATCCACTTTTGTTGTGCCCACGACATGAATGATGTGTTTACTGGGCAAAGATCCAGCTGATGTTAAGATCATGTGGGCCCCCTGGTACGATGGAGATGACACTGAGAGGAAAGTATTGCATGATTCATTCTCATCCGCTGACCAGAAGTGATTGAGCAGTCCTGCATGTAATCTGAGCTCCACCATAAATTAAAAGTAGATATCTACATTATAGACATACATACCAATTGCCTGACACTCCTTCTCCACGGATGATCCAGCTGCTTCTAAGACAGCCTTGGACACCCCTAGAAAAAAACCCCAACAGATTAACTGTTTGGAATGATGGGAAAAAAACCCACGGTGTGCCGCTTTAGAGCCAAGTGATAGTTTCAAATGGCAATTGAACTCTATCTTTCAGGCTCTATAAAGTATATGTACATAAAAAATGGGGAAATGTGGGGAAACCCTGGACAGGTTGTAATTCCCTAACAGAGCACTAGCAGGCAGAAACACAACAACAGGAATGCAACTCGCAGTACATTTTATTTTGTTCTTGCATAAGTATTCAACATACTTTTAAATGATTTGCATAAAGTGATTATGTCCTCAATGTCCCCTCTTATAGATTTTTAAAATCCTAGCTGTTTTAAAATACATAATTTCGTAGACAGTAAATTTAAAATGAGTCAATAGTTTTGGTTCACAATAAGAAACAAACACAGAAGAAGCACTCACCTGACTTGAGGTCAAATGTGGGATTAGAGACATTCACGATGATGTCTGTAGCTTCTTTGGTGATGTCACCAGATAAAACTTCAAGACTCAGAGGACCCATCTGTATCTGGAATACACCTAGGGAGGGAGATGAAACCTGCCCAAACGTATCTGCCACACATACAGTATACACACATATTACAGTTTGCTGATGCTCAAAATAAAGTTTTGGATTCTCCTACCAGTGGGCTGCTGTGCTTGAGTTGCTGATGGATCAACTGACGGTCGGTTTGATTCTGTTTCTTCCTCTACACAAATGTGTTTCCCCTGGCCTTCAAACTGTGCCCTGAAACACTGATGCCCACCATAGTGATAGTTAAAAGGTTGTCTTTCTGATACGTATCTCTAGCACCAACATGTAATTACCTTGACAGTTTCCTGGTCGCTTGGATGAACTACAATCAACACGTCTTTCAGGTTTTGAAACTTTCTTGTTTTGGTAAAATCCTTGATCTGCTGTTGAAGGATTCTAGATACCACATTACGGGGGTATTTTAAGTTCCCCGTACCAATCGCTGGGAAAGCTATTGATGGCATTTCATGCTGATCTGCCTTTTCCAAACAATCCTGGATGATGGATTTTAACTCCTAAAGTGACGGGCAAACAGGAAAAAACAATTAACTAATATTGGCTCAATAACGGATTACTGCTTTAGTTCATTTTCATTTTTCGTATTTGGTTGTTAGTACATGACAGACCAAAGAAGTCTCAGACTAACACTATGTGCAAGGTTAGGCTAGAAGACCTAAATTCCTTCTGCCTTCCTCGTTCAACTTTGATGAGTATTGTTTGTTTCCAATAATGAACAGTACATTTTGCTCTGGCAGTGTGATGAATTCATATCTCACCTTCTCTGCATTAGCATTTCTTGAGTCCCAGTGAGAGCAAATGGCATGAAAGACTTTCTGACTCTTCAGGTTGAATGCGTCCGTGATGATCACATCTCCGAACTGTGTTGAGGCTTGGCCAGCTGTAATTGAGATGCACTGCTGAAGGTTTGGCCCTGCAGCTTTTAAAATGGCTGTGGACACAGCTCCTTGGCTGAGGTTTAGACTCCTGTCTATGGTGTTCACGATGACTGCAGTCTGGTCAGAAATATGAAGTCAGATGAGCATAAATACCAACAAGTCTTCAATCTTGAAATTGTTAGGTCTCAGCTTCCTTTTTGACAAAGGATTGTTTCTATAATTACAGTGAAAATTATGTGGATTTGTACGGTTGTAGTGGACAAAATGTAATTTGTACTGACTGTCTGGTCTTGAATGTTTCCCTCATGCAGAATTATATTAAGGTCCCCAGCATTGGTGGGCAATCTCCTTTGCGAGCTGCTGGAAACAAAAGACAACAACGATGTTATTATCTGATGATAAAGGTCATAAACCTCGATCACTTTACTCAATGACTAAGACTTTGAGGTACAAGGGTGAGGTAAAATGGGATTGAACTATAGCCAAGGTCTGCATTTGTAGTTTGAGAAACAACATAGTAAATATTTTCAAATATTATATAACACAAATCAAATCACCAGTTACATGCATTATTTTCCTTTGTTAAAAAGTGGGTCAACTATTGATCAAATCATTACTTTGTAAGAAGAAATGGCCATAATTAACCGCATTGGTAGAGTAACTAAGTCATCTTCATGCTTAACTTTTTTTTCTTTGTTTGTTGTTTAGTGTTTCATGCCTTTGGTGGGAAACCTGATTATATATCCTGTGACATACATGAACTGTCTCTATGGAACAGTGGTAATCAACGCTTTGCCTGAATGTATCCCAATTCACATATTCAATTAGATTCTTACCGCCCATGTTTGTTGTGTTCACTGGATCCAGACTGTGCATTTCTGTGTCCTTGTCCTGTTCTTTTTGCGTTAAGATGTTCTCTACTTGGCTGTTTCGGTCGTGCACCTCTTTCATTCTGCGTTTGCTGGCTCCTGTGCCCAGCACCACCTCCCTTCATATATCTATATAAATAAAACAGTACTTTACTATTAAAAAAGGAAGAACTGCATGCATGTGTAGCAAATACAGAAATATGATCATAACGTTTAACCAAGACTGTTCAGTTTGATCTAATTCTTTCTCAAACACAGTACCTTTTGCTGACAGCACCTCTTCTTTCCTCCAGGGGAAGCGTCATCGTAGGGTTCAAGTCCCTAAATTCATTGTTTACAGCCTCTGCCAGAGCTTTGACAGTGTTCTCAGTGTTGTCCACCAGGTGTATCTCCTTTAAAGATACTTTCTCTCCAACTCGGTCACAGTATTCCCTCACAACCTTTGCTATGGTCTGTGCACACAAATCCACAGGAAAACCAAACATACCAGAGCTGATGGCTGGCAATGCAACGGTTTTGCAGTTGTTCTTCTCTGCTTGCTTCAGACTCTCTTTAACAACACGCTCAAGAGTGAGCACAGATGTCTTCCTGTCTGCCTGATAGAACCGAGGACCGACTGCATGCACCACATATTTGCAAGGCAAGTTGCATGGATCGGTTGTGATGGCATCTCCTGGTTGAAGGTTACCATTTTTGGAAATGAAATCGTTGCTAATGTCCTGCATCTTTGGTCCTGCGGCTTTGAGAATGGCGAGGGCCAGACCTCCAATGTGCTGTAAATGCTCATTCGCTGCATTGACAATCACGTCAACATTTAAGCTGCAGATGTCAGCTTTGTCCACAGAAACAAGCACACCATTGCTGGTCTTCACTTTACAGAAACAAACATTTTCTTCCTTAGTGATCACAATGAAATCTTCCTCCTCTTGATTATCTGGCTGAAGGACAACTGCACAGTTGTACTCTGAACACAATGAAGGGAGAAAAGTATTTGCGTATTGCTGGCAGTACTTCTTAGCTCCTGGCTTGTCCAGCACCAGTGTGTCACAAAGAAGACCCTCAGCAATCCCTTCAAGTTTAGATTTAACAAAGAGAACATTTAGTCGAAAGCCTTCCAACAAAATTTTTCGCTGCTCTGTCTTGAACTTGATAGCGACTTCAGACTCTCTGCTTAAATCTGCCCACTTGTTGAATCTGTGTTTTTCAACAAATTGAACAACTGCATGAGACTTGACACAAATAGTTTCTTTAACTTTGGAGTAATTCAACAAGAACTCCTGTAGGTGGTCGCAAACTTCATTTACTGGACTCCGAAAACCTGCCACATTGACTTTGTCTTCTGTTTCCTGGGGCAACATGATTCTCACTGTTTGCTTTTTAGAGGAATTGTACGTTTTCAAGATCTTTTGAATGAGGTCCTTCCAGCTTTTGAGTTTGAGGACCGCAGCATCTTCTACATCCAACATACAATGGTACAAATCTGATTTCATCTTTTTTTCTGCATCCTGAATTGACTTTTCACAAGCCCCATGTAAGACAAACTGTTTGTTTTCGACACTTAGGAAGGCGCTGATCTCATGAGATGTGAAAAGGTCCCTAGACAGGTCCATATTATCGATTGTTGAGAGAAACTCAAAAATACATGAGGGAAGGTTGAGAGACTTCTTGGAAAAATTGGAAATCTTTTCAAAGATC
This sequence comes from Callionymus lyra, assembly GCF_982586985.1. Taxonomy (NCBI): domain Eukaryota; kingdom Metazoa; phylum Chordata; class Actinopteri; order Syngnathiformes; family Callionymidae; genus Callionymus; species Callionymus lyra. Next base: position 49,946,884 of record NC_141818.1, on the reverse strand, counting down.
CAAGATACTGTCTCGTGCACTTCGTTATTAAGTCCTGATACTGATAGAAGTTTGTCATCAGAGTAATCCAGTTTCAGCTCAGGGTAAGTGGCCGTTTTCGTCTGCAATCCTGTCTCCATCAGAATGTAGTACTTTGCTGGCTGCATATCAATAACCTTTGTGATACCATTTGTCTTCCGTTCAATCCTGCTCATAGCTTTCTTGATGACCTCTTCCACAGAAGCTCTCACTCGTTTCATGGTGTCAGCGTGGCCTGCTACGGTCAAGACTCCTCTGGATGTGTCCATAACTGTGCAACCATTTTCCTTCAAGATTGAGTGAACCTTCTCCTGTGACTCCCTCCATGCAGCTTCATTGGCAGTACATTCAAAGGCAGAATATGCAGCCATTTCTTGGCGGAAGGCGCTAAGTGTCGTACTCTTCCAGTTTTCCACCTGCTTCGTAGTCAAACCCTTCTGCCTCAGGAAGTTTGGTAAAGGTCTGAGTGTGACATCTGCATGGTGCATGTCCACGCTACAGTAGTATGGGCACATCTGCTTATTAATGTTGTTGACTAGATTATTCTTAACTATGAATTTATGGATGACGTGATGTACTTTCTCAGTGAAGGATTCTGGCATTTTCCATGTTGGGCGGTCTTCACCATACAGAGTAATGTCCAGGGACTGGTAGTATGGATAAACCTTTACAGGAATTTTGTTGATAGTATATTCTGGTTTAACGTTCCTCAAAGCTGCAGCGAGAAAACAAAAGAAGGAAGGTTACAGCAGGGTAATCAAAAAACAGCACTTGAAATTATGATTTACTCCTTTTATTTAACTGAATACTATAATATCACCATTATTATTAGGATCCGTTAGTGCCTTTTTGTTCTTTTGAAGAATATTTGGATTCCCAAATATATCTATTGAATGCCAATAAAACATTTGGTGAAAAAAAAGTTTAGATGGAAAAGGAGAGAAATAAAAGCAAAGTAAAAAAGCAACAAACTAACAGACTGACTAAAGTAGTATTCTCTTCTCCCACTAATCATTGTCTTATTATCTTCTGCCACCTTTTTGTCTAAGAACATTAAACTATCTCACTACTAGTAGGCTGATTGCTAGTTAGCCATCATTAACTTAAAACCAAAAACATTTTTATCTCAACGATATGAGTTTGAACAAAAAAAAACAACCTTCATAGCCTCATTGTCTGATCAGTTAGATCAGCTTTTAATAGTTTTATTTTAAATGTTTTGATTTAGGTCAACAAGACTCTAGTACAGAAAGTAGAAAATCAAAGAGATTTTTTTGTTAACTTATCATTGAAATTGGTAAAAAAAAAAAAGAGTGTGAACAGATATTGAAAGAGGAGAAACGACAAACCTGTGCTGTCTGAGAAGGTGAGTACAGCCGCCTGCTCGTCTGGGATCAAGGTAATATCTTCTGGTAAAGCCAAGACCTTGTCAAAGTACAGCTCCAAAATATCTGTAATTCAACACAAACAAAGATATACAACGAGTTAATTGTTAGGAAAACAATTTTCAGTCTACGTAATGAATCTTAAATACCTTACAACAGATTATATGACGAAGAAAAAAGTAAGATTAAATTATTCTTGCGATGCCCTCCAGATTAAGAAAATGTAAATAATAAATATAATTTCTTTCCTAAAACACAAACCATTGGAAGCAGACGGAGGAAGATTCTCCACTCTGATGCTCTTTGGTGCCTCCAGTGGACAGACAGTGAGGCCTCTTTTCTCGAGCTTTTCGTTTCCTTTACTGTTGCTGATGAACTTCATGGTATCTAAAATACAAACATTGCAGATCCGATATGCATTTGCTTTTCTTTTAAAAGAAATTGGGAACACAATAAATGTATACACAAAAATTGGACACTTCAAGTATGGTAGACATTGCTTGAGACATGGAGATTTATTTAGTAAAGCCATCATTCTGAAAGCTAAAACAGCAGCAGCACTTGAACACATGAAAAAGTATAAAAAGGGTACAGGAGTGTTTTGTTGGTATTTCTCACCAGACACTATGTTGAAAGTCACCACTGCTTTGTTGACTTCAGGGATGATCTCCAGATTAAATTCATCAGCCTCCTGGCCAGAGATACTCTCCACCAGCAACGTCAGCATGTCTCTGCTCATGCTGTCGGAGACATTGTCCAGCACCACGCCAACTGCCTCCCCTTTTTAAAAATGTTACAGCATTTTTACAGTAGATGACTTATTTGAAACCATTGTTGTACTATGTACTTATTAATGACTGATCTAAACTCTATTACTATTGCATAAAAACTGACCTTCATCTGCTGCAGATGCCTGAGCTTTACTTTCATCCTGCGATGCTGGATTCAACGACGGAATATCCTCTGACCCTGTTTCAAATTAAAGGAAAATGAAGGAGCTGGACCAGAAGAGTCTACAATTGAATTTAAGAGGCTAATTTTCAAAACAAAGGATTTAAAGGTCAAATCTAGAATGAAAACGGGAAGCTGGCTTACAATACTTTTGTCTGTGAAGAACACAGAATTCACAGTTTGACATCAGTTTGACAACTATTTCCCGTTTTTAAGAATATTAAAGCATTATTACGGAACTAGATGAAGGTATATCTTCCTTTCATACACCTTTCATACGCCCCCCCTTCCTCAGGTCATCACTACTATGGTCAGATAGAAGAGGGTACCTTGGTCCACTCTAAAACCAATTTTTTTTCAACCTCATACTTATCTGTGGCCTTCACTTTAACTCTGTCAAGCTCTCTTTAGAGGGAGTTCTATCAGCATCCATCCCTCTCAAAAATTCTTAATCAGTGGCTGTGTAAAGAAAGTATCTTTGTATGGTCATACAAAATATGTATGGGATACTTCCAGCACAGAGTACAGACTGACCAAACATTTGAGGGCCACGTTATATGACGAAAAAGACACGTTGTTGGGTCACACACATTTCAAACAGGCCAAAACGTATTAAGAATGCTAAGTTCCAATACTAAGGTAATATGGTTTGCATTAGCTTGTGGTTAATACGTGCATATATCATGAAAGTAAAAACGAGTAAATATAGTCAATACAATTTGTAATATTTGTAATATGTAGGTAAATGAGTATATGTCATCAAGGAAAATACGAGCATATATTATCGATACATACAAGTTCTATTGTTAAAGATAATACAGTTAGCATTAGCTTGTGGGTAAATATATGTATATATCTTCAGCACGTATCAATGATCTAAGATGTAGGCTTAAATTACATCACTTAAATGTCAAAACACTGACATTTTATGCCTGTGCAGGATGTTGGACTCAGCAATACAGTATCCTCTGTATCCTGATTCATATTTAAGAGAAGCAGGACACTGAAGGGTCAAAATTTGAAGTTAAGTCGCCTCACAACTTGTAACACAGAAGATGTCCAAGAATGTAAACTCATTTTAATCTTCATATAACTCAATAGTTTGCATGTAAAGATTAAATCTATAACGAGACCAGGAACTTATCGTACAATACTTTTGCAGGTGATGCATGAACCACACAGAATACACAATTTTACACCGGTAAAAACTTACTCTCCATGTTGAACTTACCACATTTTGTATTGTTCGTTTTACCTGCACAGATATTTTGTGATGTTTGACACTATGAAAAGAAAAATAGAAATTATGTTTAGAACAAGTGCAGTTTTGTATTAATGTTGGACATACATTCTAAGATAAGGGGCAGAGATTATAGATGTCAACAAATACAGTATAACTTGAATTTGTTTTGTGAAGGAGATTGAACAGAGATCATTAAGATAAATTGAGCATCAAAGAATTATTAGAAAATATCAAAATCAGACTTCTACTTCCCGTTATGTAATAGTTTGACAACTATAGGTATTTGAAGCACAAACTCAACAAATTTCACCTGTAAAACCAGTGCTTCTTACAAGCAAAATCATGCTGGACAGCAGAAATTGACTATATATAAATATATATAGAATATATATATATAGAAATATATTTCTTATGATTTGCAGCCAACATTAAAGAGTTAACAAATAAAGATATACTCACAGATGCAGGAGACAGATGCAGCTTAATGGCACGATCTCCTAAAGTGATTTCATGATTCTCCCTCGCTAGCACTCCAACTCTCGCTGAAATAAACATTCAGGTCAGTTATAAGGCAAACTAATCATTTTGTTCACTTGTAGATAAGCTTTTTTAGGCCATTTAAGGTTTAAATTCCAACCTTCAGACGTTCAAATTCAAAAATCTAAAACGGAATTTAGTAAACTTAAAATATATTTGAAAAAACAGAATAGAAATTGCTGCAAGAAAATGCAATTATTATTTAGAAAACCTGAATTTAATTATTTATATTTCAGAGACCATTTTTTTAATTGACATAAAACGTCTAAATAACAAGACAAATGATACTTATAGATAATTTTATTTATATTATTCACGATCACAACAGACGCTCTTGTCATCTCAATAAAGATTTGTCACGTGACCATGCGCCATTTTAAACTAACCCTCAACTACAACGACAGCAAACAATATTAAGGATTAGTTTGGTATGTTTTTCAAATATTTTCTTCATGATGAATAATACTTGTCGGTTAAACTACACATACTTTTGGTTTCCATTTATAGTTGTTTTTTTTTGTTTCTAATTTTACGATCTCAACAATGACCATTTTCCATTGTACCGGTTCTACCCAGTTTTAGTCTGTGTTCGCTCTTCTTATACAATTTTACAAGGTTGTTCGAACTAGTATTATTTCGGTCAGTACAAGGATACTGACAATTTGTGTTTTCTGTTCTGAAAGCTGTTATTTAACCACTAGAGGGCACTGTCCTGTCATAAACGGAGAACTTTAAATTCCATTTTACGTGATCGATCAAGTTCTTTCGACTGAAGGATAGTGAGTTCAAATAAGATTGAACATATTTCTCCTTTTTTATCGTGGAAGAAAACCCTCTAACGAAACGATTGCTCCATCCGAGGTGATTTTTGACATTTAAAAGTGAAAACGAAACCTAATCTCGTATTTATAAGTTTTCCATGTGTTTCTATAGACAGGATGGAGTATATTTTGTGGATTTAGAAAGATTTAACTCACCTTCTTCAGAGCAGAAGATGACTTCAGCCCTCGGCTCTGATTCCTTCACCACAACCCGACACTCGCCTCCACTCGACTTTTTGCGGCTTTGAAAGTAAATCAGAAGTTTGTTTTTCACTGTCTTAGTCTGATCTGAGCTCCACGTCCCATCCACGAGCACGGGGAACCCGCTGTCGGACATCTTTCACCGACGAGGTCGACACTGAGAGTAACTGCGTGTTTCCTGAAGTCAATGATCAAAATCCTTTCACTTTCGTTTCATGTCAGCAGCTTATACAACAGAGAAATGTTTACACAAGCGGGGAATTCAAATGGGTTTCATTTAAGGCCATTTTAAATATTAGCTGACTCTAAAATTAAATATTAACAGTCAAGTGAAGAATATTCCCAGAAATTCCATACTAAAATCATGAGATAAATGTTTTGGATGTTCAAATGTATAGCTCCTGTTCTATATTATGTTTATTAAAAGCTATAACTTCAGCCACTAATTCAAAAGAAGTCATTTTCTTTCCAACTGCATAACAGTTATAATATCAGTGCAGTATAATATCTTCAATTAAAAGTATTTTTTAATAAATTCAGTTATTAGAAGATTTAAGTGAAGAACATTATGCTATTTTGAGTAAGTTGTCTTCACCTGTAGAGACAAGGAAAGTACTGTGTTCGCAATCAGGCGAATTACATTAAGTCACATGATTTGTTTCTTTTCAGCTAATATTGAAAACTTTTTTTTTTTTATTCTCTGTTATTATATGCCTCTTTGTCTCTTTTATTAATAGGTCAATAAAGTTTGATAAATTCCTATAAAGTGAGATTTTTTTTTTCTTCTTTCTCAGAGACGAAAATAACGAGAAGCTGAGAGACGCAGCTGATAGTATGGTTCTGGTCTGTGACACCAAGATAACCTCATTTTGTCTGAATGGCAGTCAGTCTCTGCATTAAAATGAACAAACATTTTTGTCTATAAAAATCGTCGCAACCTCGTCGACATGAGGGTGAGTACAAAATAAGAGAAGTTTGAATATTGGGTGAACTAACACATTAGCACCTCCTCGTAAATGGCAGCAGATCCAACAAGTTGGAAAAGGAGACTGAAGCAAGCACATAGTCACACACGGCTACTTTGCTGCGACCGCCAGGCTTATCCCTGCAGCAGAATCATTCATAGGCGGCATCTAAATGCACCTGAAACAACTTTCCCTTTCGCTTTGATGGCCGCCCACCTCAGGCCATGATAAAGGGTTCATTCAACTAGTATATAGTTTGTTGTATCATCACAAAAGTTATGAAAATGTTCTAAGGATTAAAAAGACCAAGTGTTGCTTTAACTGATCATTATTACGTCATTGTTCCTTCCTAACTGCCTTCCTTGAAGAACTGTTTTGTAAGAAGCTCTTAGATGGAACACCTCGGTGTTAATAAAACTGAATCAACAATGCCAGGCAAATCAATGGCACACATCTTTATTACATCCGTTTCCTTGATATCTGTGAAAAGCCACAGTGTTGTTTTTTTTAGGTTAATTTGAAGATCATTTGAATGGAATTATTGAATAGTTTTCCTGTCCAGCCACCGTGTTTTCTGTGAAATAATTTAAGAATTTTATATTTCTACTTGTGAAGCATGTCATGGTCCTTTTGAGGTTTTGGCTTCATTTAGAGTGTGTATTGTGATTATAGCGTGTTCTCTCTCTAACTCTGAACTGGGAGCATGCCCTCTTGTCTTGGTGTGTTTTTACACTTGATTGAGGAGAAACCACAACACAACTCTGAAATCTTGGTTTTAATAGGGTTTTATACCTCATGATACATGAACCTGATAATTAGAAAGTAAAGAAAATCCAACCAGGCTCTTCCCAAGTCACATGAAGGTCAGCAGGTATTCAGGATACGCCTGGATGTCATTGAAGACGACGTGAATGGTTGGGTTGGTCTCATCATCTACCACGCTGTCATACAGATCAGCAGCATGACTCGTGTTCTTGGAGGGTGGAGTGATCATCCCGTGCAGCCCTTTGACAAAGTCACCCACCAGAACTCTGGCCACGTACATGCATCTCATGTTGTTGCTGTCTGGTGTGGCGTAGTTGTACGAGTACATAGGGTTCACCGCAAAGTAGCAACCATTTCCATACATTGCTCCTGTACAAGAAGAAGATACATTTAAAGTGAAGACATAGCAGTGATGACTAGGGATGGAACAACTATGGTGACAAACCATACCTTGCATCCCGGCGTAGCCGCGGTTGAAGCCTTGTTTGTTGATGAGGTCGATGGGGTCTGACTTGGTGCCGTGGTATAGAATCATCTCGTTTTTCTTGTTTTTGTTCTTCTTTTCCATCTCCTTCTTCAACAGTTGGTAACTCATCCACAAAGTTGTGTTCTGCACACGTTCGATCTATGGAGAACCCACAAGTAAATATTTGAACCAACCAAATCATTTACGGAGCATCTTTACAATGAATATACCTTGTTGATTGTCCCGGTAAATCCCTCTATCTTAAGTTTCTCAACCAGATGCATGTACTCTTGGTCATTAGGCGTCAGAAGAAACCGTTTTACCAGACCATCCTTCATGTCCCCCCAATTACTGGGAAGGTCGGCCTCCTCTGTTGAACAAACAATAATTTTGTGTGATTAGATGGTGCGTTCACTGATATGGAAGCAGATCAGTGCCATCAGAATATTGAATGGTTGAATTTATTTTTTACAAATATTGAAAGGTTGAATTTATTTCAATTATTCAATATTTGTTCTATTTTAATATCAATAATTCAATACTTGTTATGGCATTTTAAATTCATAATTAAAAAATACGAAATTCAGTATATCTGTGGTCAAATGATTTAAACAGAAACGATAGTTTACTCTGACAGTCAGATCCTTCTCTATAAGACCGTTTGTTGATGCCGTGCCCACAACGTTTGTTTAGCATCACACAGTGTGATGTCTCGTCTTCTGGAGTCGCCGGTTCGAAACCTGCTCTTGAACTTTTGTCAAGCGGTGTCATGTTTTAGAATTAGTTCATATCTGGTGAGACTTACTCTCCTTATAACGTTTGTTCTGCGAAATGCAATTGCTTCTAGATAAATCCCAATGATTTCCCCTTTCGTATTTAGAAAAAAAATTTTTTTTTACATGGATCACACTGTTGTTAAGGAGTTAAGATGAGCTCCGGTGTAAATGTTTATATATTTTTTACATACATTAACACAAATTTACACACTTTATGAACAGAGACAACTTGTTTGAAACATCTTGAGGGGAATTTTAACAAAAATAAAAGTGCAAATCACCTTCAAACCTGTCGGAAAGTTCACACATTTTCATAATCTGTTCATTCTTGATACATATGGACGTTGAAGTGTATAACTACGCGTGCTCGCTCTCATAGTACATGAGGCTCCGAGGTTCGAACCTGAAACTATTGAAGACAATACCTTTTTTTAACAGAACTAGCGTTATAAAGAGACCGTTTCACCAGATATGAGCTAGTTTTGGAACATGATATCACTTGACAAAAGTTCTAGAGCAGGTTTCGAACCCGCGACTCCAAAAGACAAGATAGCACACTAACTCACTGAGCTAAACAGATGTTGTAGGTGAATGATGTGACCATTATATTAAAACATCATTCCTGTTTAAATCCTTTGACATCAGAATCCACTGATTGATCGTGAGATGTGGTTTAAGATGTTTAAACTCCAGACGTTAAAACAAAGTTGATACTTTGTCATAAAAAAATCTAAACTGATGCAGCAGTGATGACGTCACCTGATCGTTTATGCAAGTATGATCAAGTAACTCGGTACTCATTTAGTTTTGTCTGGTGGCACGTTTTTTTTTTATATTGAATTTAAAATGATTCGAATTTATTAATATTAAATTTAAAAGGCTTCAAAATCTTTTATATTGAATTTAAAATGCTTCGAAATTTTTAATATTGAATTTAAAATGCTTCGATTTTTTTAATATTGAATTTAAAGGGCTACGAAATAAACAATATTGAATAATTGAAATTAAAATATAACAAATATTGAATAATTGAAATTAAATGTATAACAAATATTGAATAAATGGAATTAGTTTTACCTTTCAATATCGGAAAAAATAAATTCAACCATTCAATATTCTGATGGCACTGATTTACTTCCATACACTGACCTCCCAGAACAACCGAATGTTGTCATGTTGCCAAAATGTAAAAAGAATGCCAACATGCGCTCAATATGTCCATTTCCAAATATGTTTTAAACAGTCGCAGCTGATGGTGGTGGACTAATGATGACATGATAAACTTACCTTTCAAGTCTCTTCTGGAAAGCTCCAACAGATTTTGATCCGTGATGGAAATCGCATTCTTCTTGACTGGGTCAGCTATATACTCCTTGTTGTTAATCATGATTTGAATTGTCTTCTGACTCTTCAAAGCTCCTTCTAGCTTGAGGTTGGTAAACATGTCGAAGGTGGCCATGTTGCCCGTGCTCTGCTCATACCTCCATTCAACAAGGTCTGCCGTCAGCTTGGCTTCTCTCCTCAGATTATCCTCCCTCTCCACCTTCCGTAAGAGCTCCCTGTTTGCATATAATAGTTCAACATACTGACTCAGAAGACTTCTGAGATCCAGGTTTAAGAAACATGCTGACCTTATGATCGATTCTACGCTGGACACATCTCTTGTCAGACCCCTAAGGTGGATGTGGGGTTCCTTCTCCTCGGTTCCCTTGTCCAGATGGATGTGGATGGTCATTTCACTCTGGAGACCTTTGAGCTGCATGATCTCTTCCTCTCCCAGCTGACTGATATAACGGTCGCTGATGCGCTTTGATGTCTGTTCCCTCACAATCATATCTTCAATCTTTTTCTTCACCAAAGTTAATGTCTGTAGCAGCAAAGAGACGAAAATACAGCTAAAAATCTTACATTGTTTGCAGACAATTGCGGCCACTAAGTGTCAGGTTTTTGAAAATATAGACTTGTTAAATTATTTCCAGAACTATTCCTCGAGTTGAGGATTCAATACTAGATGGATGTAACAGACTTGATGTTTTTAAGTGTCCTTTGGACGAAGATGAAGACTAGGACAACTGAGCTCCAGTCGCTACATTAAAATGAACAAACATTTTTGTCTATAACTCTAAAAAGGAATGGATTACTCCGAAAATAATCCCAGCCCTTAGTCGACACTAGTGTAAGTGATTTTTGGGAACAAAACACACGTCATACACTTCACATTTTCCCATCCTTACCCTGGCGTTGTCAGTACACAGCTGAAACACAGCAGGCTCAAACTCTTCTCTTTCCACAGACAAGTAACCCGTACTATCTTTGTCATGATTGGTGATACCAATCAGATGGCTGATGGTATCTGAAACATTAGGAGATCAGTAGTACCAGATGAAAAAAACAACACTGTAACAATGAGAACTCAATCTTCAAAGATACATTTACCTTTAACGACATCCAAACCCTTCGAGAAAAAGCTCTTCTCTCCCACTGGTTCGCCTTCCTTCTTTTTCAAACTCTTCAGAAACTCAGTTGTCATCTCAGCCTGGAAGACCAGGATCTTTACTTGGTGAACGTGGGTCGGCACTTTCTTCCTCACAAAGTCCACCACTGCATCGGTCATGGCTTCTGCCACAGTGGACGGATTGACTCCTCCTTGACCTTCACAAGAAAAGAGTAATGAAGTAAGTTTGACTGTGACAGCTGTTTGTTATCAGATAGAGATTATTATTTATTTGGCTCCTTTAACTCAAGTTTCTTTTGTATCCTTTTCTTTGCGTTGTTTACTTTTAATCTATGTTCTTTATTTTTATCTATGTTATTTATACTAGCACTTTGTTTTTGCCCTTTGTTCTTGTTTTTTATGATATCTGCTGTGAACTGGAAAGCCAATTTCCCAGAGGAGATCTCCAGGACTCAAGGATTAATAAAGTACGTCCATCCATCCATCTATTTGAACTGAGGCTTAAAAGACAGAGTTAGGTTAATAAAAGAAAACTTTTATTATGATTTGTAAAACTCTGAATTTGCTACAAGAAGGACATATAGATATTAAACTGTCTGAATAGCAACAGGAAGAATCTTTAAAATCCAAATAACACTAAAGATATTAAAAGGTTTGCACCATGGGTTTACCTGTTCCCAGAGCTGGGAAGGAAATGGAGCTGAAGTGGTTTTCCTCGCATAGTTTCAGGACCTTGTAAACCGTCTCCTTTATCAGATCCACTTTGTTTGTGCCCACGACATGAATGATGTGTTTACTGGGCAAAGATCCAGCTGATGTTAAGATCATGTGGGCCCCCTGGTACGATGGAGATGACACTGAGAGGAAAGTATTGCATGATTCATTCTCATCCGCTGACCAGAAGTGATTGAGCAGTCCTGCATGTAATCTGAGCTCCACCATGAATTAAAAGTAGATATCTACATTATAGACATACATACCAATTGCCTGACACTCCATCTCCACGGATGATCCAGCTGCTTCTAAGACAGCCTTGGACACCCCTAGAAAAAAAACCCAACAAACTAACTAACTGTTTGGAATGATGGAAAAAAAACAGTGTGCAGCTTTAGAGCCAAGTGATCGTTTCAAATGGCAATTGAACTCTATCTTTCAGCTCTATAAAGTATATGTACATAAAAAATGGGGAAATGTGGGGAAACCCTGGACAGGTTGTAATTCCCTTACAGAGCACTAGCAGGCAGAAACACAACAACAGGAATGTAACTCGCAGTACATTTTATTTTGTTCTTGCATAAGTATTCAACATACTTTTAAATGATTTGCATACAATGATTATGTCCTCAATGTCCCCTCTTATAGATTTTTTAAATCCTAGCTGTTTTAAAATACATCATTTTGTAGACAGTAAATTTAAAATGAGTCAATAGTTTTGGTTCACAATAAGAAACAAACACAGAAGAAGCACTCACCTGACTTGAGGTCAAATGTGGGATTAGAGACATTCACGATGATGTCTGTAGCTTCTTTGGTGATGTCACCAGATAAAACTTCAAGACTCAGAGGACCCATCTGTATCTGGAATACACCTAGGGAGGGAGTTGAAACCTGCCCAAACGTATCTGCCACACATACAGTATACACACATATTACAGTTTGCTGATGCTCAAAATAAAGTTTTGGATTCTCCTACCAGTGGGCTGCTGTGCTTGAGTTGCTGATGGATCAACTGACGGTCGGTTTGATTCTGTTTCTTCTTCTACACAAATGTGTTTCCCATGGCCTTCAAACTGTGCCCTGAAACACTGATGCCCACCATAGTGATAGTTAAAAGGTTGTCTTTCTGATACGTATCTCTAGCACCAACATGTAATTACCTTGACAGTTTCCTGGTCGCTTGGATGAACTACAATCAACACGTCTTTCAGGTTTTGAAACTTTCTTGTTTTGGTAAAATCCTTGATCTGCTGTTGAAGGATTCTAGACACCACATTACGGGGGTATTTTAAGTTCCCCGTACCAATCGCTGGGAAAGCTATTGATGGCATTTCATGCTGATCCGCCTTTTCCAAACAATCCTGGATGATGGATTTTAACTCCTAAAGTGACGGGCAAACAGGAAAAAACAATTAACTAATATTGGCTCAATAACGGATTACTGCTTTAGTTCATTTTCATTTTTCGTATTTGGTTGTTAGTACATGACAGACCAAAGAAGTCTCAGACTAACACTATGTGCAAGGTTAGGCAGGAAGACCTAAATTACTTCTGCCTTCCTCGTTCAACTTTGATGAGTATTGTTTGTTTCCAATAATGAACAGTACATTTTGCTCTGGCAGTGTGATGAATTCATATCTCACCTTCTCTGCATTAGCATTTCTTGAGTCCCAGTGAGAGCAAATGGCATGAAAGACTTTCTGACTCTTCAGGTTGAATGCGTCCGTGATGATCACATCTCCGAACTGTGTTGAGGCTTGGCCAGCTGTAATTGAGATGCACTGCTGAAGGTTTGGCCCTGCAGCTTTTAAAATGGCTGTGGACACAGCTCCTTGGCTGAGGTTTAGACTCCTGTCTATGGTGTTCACGATGACTGCAGTCTGGTCAGAAATATGAAGTCAGATGAGCATAAATACCAACAAGTCTTCAATCTTGAAATTGTTAGGTCTCAGCTTCCTTTTTGACAAAGGATTGTTTCTATAATTACAGTGAAAATTATGTGGATTTGTACGGTTGTAGTGGACAAAATGTAATTTGTACTGACTGTCTGGTCCTGAATGTTTCCCTCTTGCAGAATTATATTAAGGTCCCCAGCATTGGTGGGCAATCTCCTTTGCGAGCTGCTGGAAACAAAAGACAACAACGATGTTATTATCTGATGATAAAGGTCATAAACCTCGATCACTTTACTCAATGACTAAGACTTTGAGGTACAAGGGTGAGGTAAAATGGGATTGAACTATAGCCAAGGTCTGCATTTTTAGTTTGAGAAACAATATAGGAAATATTTTCAAATATTATATAACACAAATCAAATCACCAGTTACATGCATGATTTTTCTTTGTTAAAAAGTGGGTCAACTATTGATTAAATCATAACTTTGTAAGAAGAAATGGCCATAATTAACCGCATTGGTAGAGTAACTAAGTCATCTTCATGCTTAACTTGTTTTTCTTTGTTTGATTGTTTAGTGTTTAATGCCTTTGGTGGGAAACCTGATTATATATCCTGTGAAATACATGAACTGTCTCTATGGAACAGTGGTAATCAAAGTTGTGCCTGAATATATCCCAATTCACATATTCAATTAGATTCTTACCGCCCATGTTTGTTGTGTTCACTGGATCCAGACTGTGCATTTCTGTGTCCTTGTCCTGTTCTGTTTGCGTTAAGATGTTCTCTACTTGGCTGTTTTGGTCGTGCACCTCTTTCATTCTGCGTTTGCTGGCTCCTGTGCCCAGCACCACCTCCCTTCATATATCTATATAAATAAAACAGTACTTTACTATTAAAAAAGAAAAAAAAGCATGCATGTGTAGCAAATACAGAAATATTTACCAAAACCAGTTCAAACTGATCTATCTAATTCTTTCTTAAACCCATCACAGTACCTTTTGCTGACAGCACCTCTTCTTTCCTCCAGGGGAAGCGTCATCGTAGGGTTCAAGTCCCTAAATTCATTGTTTACAGCCTCTGCCAGAGCTTTGACAGTGTTCTCAGTGTTGTCCACCAGGTGTATCTCCTTTAAAGATACTTTCTCTCCAACTCTGTCACAGTATTCCCTCACAACCTTTGCTATGGTCTGTGCACACAAATCCACAGGAAAACCAAACAAACCAGAGCTGATGGCTGGCAATGCAACGGTTTTGCAGTCATTCTTCTCTGCTTGCTTCAGACTCTCTTTAACAACACGCTCAAGAGTGAGCACAGATGTCTTCCTGTCTGCCTGATAGAACCGAGGACCGACTGCATGCACCACATATTTGCAAGGCAAGTTGCATGGATCGGTTGTGATGGCATCTCCTGGTTGAAGGTTACCATTTTTGGAAATGAAATCGTTGCTAATGTCCTGCATCTTTGGTCCTGCGGCTTTGAGAATGGCGAGGGCCAGACCTCCAATGTGCTGTAAATGCTCATTCGCTGCATTGACAATCACGTCAACATTTAAGCTGCAGATGTCAGCTTTGTCCACAGAAACAAGCACACCATTGCTGGTCTTCACTTTACAGAAACAAACATTTTCTTCCTTAGTGATCACAATGAACTCTTCCTCCTCTTGATTATCTGGCTGAAGGACAACTGCACACTTGTACTCTGAACACAATGAAGGGAGAAAAGTATTTGCGTATTGCTGGCAGTACTTCTTAGCTCCTGGCTTGTCCAGCACCAGCGTGTCACAAAGAAGACCCTCAGCAATCCCTTCAAGTTTAGATTTAACAAAGAGAACATTTAGTCGAAAGCCTTCCAACAAAATTTTTCGCTGCTCTGTCTTGAACTTGATAGCGACTTCAGACTCTCTGCTTAAATCTGCCCACTTGTTGAATCTCTGTTTTTCAACAAATTGAACAACTGCACAAGACTTGACACAAATAGTTTCTTTAACTTTGGAGTAATTCAACAAGAACTCCTGTAGGTGGTCGCAAACTTCATTTACTGGACTCCGAAAACCTGCCACATTGACTTTGTCTTCTGTTTCCTGGGGCAACATGATTCTCACTGTTTGCTTTTTAGAGGAATTGTACGTTTTCAAGATCTTTTGAATGAGGTCCTTCCAGCTTTGGAGTTTGAGGACCGCAGCATCTTCTACATCCAACATACAATGGTACAAATCTGATTTCATCTTTTTTTCTGCATCCTCAATTGACTTTTCAAAAGCCCCATGTAAGACAAACTGTTTGTTTTCGACACTTAGGAAGGCGCTGATCTCATGAGATGTGAAAAGGTCCCTAGACAGGTCCATATTATCGATTGTTGAGAGAAACTCAAAAATACATGAGGGAAGGTTGAGAGACTTCTTGGAAAAATTGGAAATCTTTTCAAAGATCCAAGATACTGTCTCGTGCACTTCGTTATTAAGTCCTGATACTGATAGAAGTTTGTCATCAGAGTAATCCAGTTTCAGCTCAGGGTAAGTGGCCGTTTTCGTCTGCAATCCTGTCTCCATCAGAATGTAGTACTTTGCTGGCTGCATATCAATAACCTTTGTGATACCATTTGTCTTCCGTTCAATCCTGCTCATAGCTTTCTTGATGACCTCTTCCACTGAAGCTCTCACTCGTTTCATGGTGTCAGCGTGGCCTGCTACGGTCAAGACTCCTCTGGATGTGTCCATAACTGTGCAACCATTTTCCTTCAAGATTGAGTGTACCTTCTCCTGTGACTCCCTCCATGCAGCTTCATTGGCAGTACATTCAAAGGCAGAATATGCAGCCATTTCTTGGCGGAAGGCGCTAAGTGTCGTACTCTTCCAGTTTTCCACCTGCTTCGTAGTCAAACCCTTCTGCCTCAGGAAGTTTGGTAAAGGTCTGAGTGTGACATCTGCATGGTGCATGTCCACGCTACAGTAGTATGGGCACATCTGCTTATTAATGTTGTTGACTAGATTATTCTTAACTATGAATTTATGGATGACGTGATGTACTTTCTCAGTGAAGGATTCTGGCATTTTCCATGTTGGGCGGTCTTCACCATACACAGTAATGTCCAGGGACTGGTAGTATGGATAAACCTTCACAGGAGTTCTGTTGATAGTATATTCTGGTTTAACGTTCCTCAAAGCTGCAGCGAGAAAACAAAAGAAGGAAGGTTACAGCAGGGTAATCAAAAAACAGCACTTGAAATTATGATTTACTCCTTTTATTTAACTGAATACTATAATATCACCATTATTATTAGGATCCGTTAGTGCCTTTTTGTTCTTTTGAAGAATATTTGGATTCCCAAATATATCTATTGAATGCCAATAAAACATTTGGTGAAAAAAAAGTTTAGATGGAAAAGGAGAGAAATAAAAGCAAAGTAAAAAAGCAACAAACTAACAGACTGACTAAAGTAGTATTCTCTTCTCCCACTAATCATTGTCTTATTATCTTCTGCCACCTTTTTGTCTAAGAACATTAAACTATCTCACTACTAGTAGGCTGATTGCTAGTTAGCCATCATTTAATTAAAACCAAAAACATTTTTATCTCAACGATATGAGTTTGAACAAAAAAACAACCTTCATAGCCTCATTGTCTGATCAGTTAGATCAGCTTTTAATAGTTTTATTTTAAATGTTTTGATTTAGGTCAACAAGACTCTAGTACAGAAAGTAGAAAATCAAAGAGATTTTTTTGTTAACTTATCATTGAAATTGGTAAAAAAAAAAAGAGTGTGAACAGATATTGAAAGAGGAGAAACGACAAACCTGTGCTGTCTGAGAAGGTGAGTACAGCCGCCTGCTCGTCTGGGATCAAGGTAATATCTTCTGGTAAAGCCAAGACCTTGTCAAAGTACAGCTCCAAAATATCTGTAATTCAACACAAACAAAGATATACAACGAGTTAATTGTTAGGAAAACAATTTTCAGTCTACGTAATGAATCTTAAATACCTTACAACAGATTATATGACGAAGAAAAAAGTAAGATTAAATTATTCTTGCGATGCCCTCCAGATTAAGAAAATGTAAATAATAAATATAATTTCTTTCCTAAAACACAAACCATTGGAAGCAGACGGAGGAAGATTCTCCACTCTGATGCTCTTTGGTGCCTCCAGTGGACAGACAGTGAGGCCTCTTTTCTCGAGCTTTTCGTTTCCTTTACTATTGCTGATGAACTTCATGGTATCTAAAATACAAACATTGCAGATCCGATATGCATTTGCTTTTCTTTTAAAAGAAATTGGGAACACAATAAATGTATACACAAAAATTGGACACTTCAAGTATGGTAGACATTGCTTGAGACATGGAGATTTATTTAGTAAAGCCATCATTCTGAAAGCTAAACCAGCAGCAGCACTTGAACACATGAAAAAGTATAAAAAGGGTACAGGAGTGTTTTGTTGGTATTTCTCACCAGACACTATGTTGAAAGTCACCACTGCTTTGTTGACTTCAGGGATGATCTCCAGATTAAATTCATCAGCCTCCTGGCCAGAGATACTCTCCACCAGCAACGTCAGCATGTCTCTGCTCATGCTGTCGGAGACATTGTCCAGCACCACGCCAACTGCCTCCCCTTTTTAAAAATGTTACAGCATTTTTACAGTAGATGACTTATTTGAAACCATTGTTGTACTATGTACTTATTAATGACTGATCTAAACTCTATTACTATTGCATAAAAACTGACCTTCATCTGCTGCAGATGCCTGAGCTTTACTTTCATCCTGCGATGCTGGATTCAACGACGGAATATCCTCTGACCCTGTTTCAAATTAAAGGAAAATGAAGGAGCTGGACCAGAAGAGTCTACAATTGAATTTAAGAGGCTAATTTTCAAAACAAAGGATTTAAAGGTCAAATCTAGAATGAAAACGGGAAGCTGGCTTACAATACTTTTGTCTGTGAAGAACACAGAATTCACAGTTTGACATCAGTTTGACAACTGTTTCCCTTTTTTTAAGAATATTAAAGCATAATTAATGAACTAGATAATGGGAAATCTTCCTTTCATACACCTTTTATACGCCCCCCCTTCCTCTGGTCATCACTACTATGGTCAGATAGAAGAGGGTACCTTGGTCCACTCTAAAACCAGTTTTTTTTTCAACCTCATCCTTATCTGTGGCCTTAACTTTAACTCTGTCAAGCTCTCTTTAGAGGGAGTTCTATCAGCATCCATCCCTCTCAAAAATTCTTAATCAGTGGCTGTGTAAAGAAAGTATCTTTGTATGTTCATACAAAATATGTATGGGATACTTCCAGCACAGAGTACAGGCTCACCAAACATTTGAGGGCCACGTTATATGAAGAAAAAGACATGTTGTTGGGTCACACACATTTCAAACAGGCCAAAACGTATTAAGAACGCTAAGTTCCAATACTAAGGTAAAATGGTTTGCATTAGCTTGTGGTTAATACGTGCATATATCATGAAAGTAAAAACGAGTATATATAATCAATACTATTTCTAATATTAAAGGTAACATAATTAACATTGTGTTACCTTGTAGGTAAATGAGTATATGTCATCAAGGTAAATACGAGCATATATTATCGATACATACAATTTCTATTGTTAAAGATAATACAGTTAGCATTAGCTTGTGGGTAAATATATGTGTATATCTTCAGCACGTATCACTGATTTAAAATCTAGGCTTAAATTACATCACTTAAATGTCAAAACACTGACATTTTATGCCTGTGCAGGATTTTGGATTAAGCAATACAGTATCCTCTGTATCCTGTTTCTGATTCATATTTAAGAGAAGCAGGACACTGAAGGGTCTAAATTTGAAGTTAAGTCGCCTCACAACTTGTAACACAGAAGATGTCCAAGAATGTAAACTCATTTTTATCTTCATAACTCAATAGTTTGCATGTAAAGGTTAAATCTATAACGAGACCAGGAACTTATCGTACAATACTTTTGCAGGTGATGCATGAACCACACAGAATACACAATTTTACACCGGTAAAAACTTACTCTCCATGTTGAACTTACCACATTTTGTATTGTTCGTTTTACCTGCACAGATATTTTGTGATGTTTGACACTATGAAAAGAAAAATAGAAATTATGTTTAGAACAAGTGCAGTTTTGTATTAATGTTGGACATACATTCTAAGATAAGGGGCAGAGATTATAGATGTCAACAAATACAGTATAACTTGAATTTGTTTTGTGAAGGAGATTGAACAGAGATAATTAAGATAAAATGAGCATCAAAGAATTATTGGAAAATATCAAAATCAGACTTCTACTTCCCGTTATGTAATAGTTTGACAACTATAGGTATTTGAAGCACAAACATAACAAATTTCACCTGTAAAACCAGTGCTTCTTACAAGCAAAATCATGCTGGACAGCAGAAATTGACTTATATATAAATATATTTCTTATGATTTGCAGCCAACATTAAAGTGTTGATAAATAAAGATATACTCACAGATGCAGGAGACAGATGCAGCTTAATGGCACGATCTCCTAAAGTGATTTCATGATTCTCCCTCGCTAGCACTCCAACTCTCGCTGAAATAAACATACAGGTCAGTTATAAGGCAAACTAATCATTTTGTTCACTTGTAGATAAGATTTTTTAGGCCATTTAAGGTTATAATCCAACTTTATGACTTTCAAATTCAAAAATCTAAAACGGAATTTAGTAAACTTAAAATATATTTGAAAAAAATAGAATAGAAATTGCTGCAAGAAAATGCAATTATTATTTAGAAAACCTGAATTTAATTATTTATATTTCAGGTACCATTTTTTTTAATTTACATAAAACGTCTAAATAACAAGACAAAATATACTTATAGATAATTTTATTTATATTATTCACGATCACAACAGACGCTCTTGTCATCTCAATAAAGATTTGTCACGTGACCATGCGCCATTTTAAAGTAACCCTCAACTACAACGACAGCAAAAAATATTAAGGATTAGTTTGGTATGTTTTTCAAATATTTTCTTCATGATGAATAATACTTGTCGGTTAAACTACACATACTTTTGGTTTCCATTTTGTTAGATTGGAAATTATTCTACACTATACGTATACGCCATAAGTTAAATTAATGCTAAAAAGATGATCAAAATATAGAGTATAAAATACTAGCCTCATCTAAGAGCTTAAACGTTTAAATACACATTCACAACCAACATTTCACTTTCATACTGATATACACTGTGTCAAGGGTATCTTGAAACAGACTAGAGATTATTCAGCGATTTAATGAAGGACTGTCTGTCTGCTCTGTTCACACCTGTGGACGTGAAACAAAAGGGCAACACGGAACACACCCAAAAAAGGGGGGCTGGAAGACAAAGGAACTTGCCCACACAACAGGCAAGGAAGGAAGTTACTCTCCAGGTGACTCGAAACAGGAGTTAACATAAAAGAACCACTGCCCCGGAATAGGCGACCCCCTGGACAGGAAACTTTCCCTTAAATGTAGAGACAACCCATAACCCAAGACCGTCTTTCCCGGAGCTATTGACCTGTACAGCTGCCGGCAAAGAGCGAGTCCGATCGATCGTAAAAGTTTGTATGTTTGTTTGTTTTGAAGCGGTGAATAAACGACGTACACTCTGAATTGATCCTTTTTTCTCCATAAAGCAAAGTATTAAGACCCGGAGGTGACGTCGTGTTGGAGCGACGGAAACGGACTCCGGTTTTATCCGTTTTAATTTATAGTTGTTTTTTTTGTTTCTAATTTTACGATCTCAACAATGACCATTTTCCATTGTACCGGTTCTACCCAGTTTTAGTCTGTGTTCGCGCTTCCTATACACTTTTACAAGGTAGTTCGAACTAGTATTATTTCGGTCACTACAAGGATACTGACAATTTGTGTTTTCTGTTCTGAAAGCTGTTATTTAACTGTGCTGTGTCTCAAATCGCATACTAGCGTACTAAAAGTTAGTATTTTTAGTACGTTAGTGCGTCTCAATTCTTAGTATGCGAAATTTAGTGCGCCATGCATACTAAATTGGCGTACTAACACGCCCACAAAACTGAGCATGGTTCGATGGACACTAACCATACTAAACAGCCGCCATTTTAGTGACGTTTTAAACGGAAGTTACGTCATATATAAATGCATATATATGCATATACTTAAATGTGTATTTTCAGCAGCAGTAGGAGGATAAACACGTCTTCGCTGCTGATACCAGCTTAAATATCTCGCGATTATTTAGATTCTCATATTTTTTCTTTATTTCTTTTTCCAAAGTTGCAATATGTGCTGCCAGCAGGTGTCGGCGATAGCATTCAAACAGCTGCTTGAAACATCGTTAAATAGAAGTAGAAGAAGAAGCTGTCATGTGATTTCCGGTTAGTGTGTAGCTTCAGGGTTTGATTTGAGACATACTATCTGTGGAGAATTTGCGTACTAGTTAGTATGCATACTAAACTGATGCATACTAACTTCTAGCATACTAAGATTAGTATGCGATTTGAGACACAGCACAGGTCTAACAACTCCCACTGAACGACCACTAGAGGGCACTGTCCTGTCATAAACGGAGAACTTTAAATTCCATTTTACGTGATCGATCAAGTTCTTTCGACTGAAGGATAGTGAGTTCAAATAAGATTGAACATATTTCTCCTTTTTATCGTGGAAAAAAACCCTCAAACGGACCGCTTGCTCCAGAGTCCATCCGAGGTGATTTTTGACATTTTAACGTGAAAACGAAACCTAATCTCGTATTTTATAAGTTTTCCATGTATTTCTATTGACAGGATGGAGTATATTTTGTGGATTTAGAAATATTTAACTCACCTTCTTCAGAGCAGAAGATGACTTCAGCCCTCGGCTCTGATTCCTTCACCTCAACCCGACACTCGCCTCCATTCGACTTTTTGCGGCTTTGAAAGTAAATCTGAAGTTTGTTTTTCACTGTCTTAGTCTGATCTGAGCTCCACGTCCCATCCACGAGCACGGGGAACCCGCTGTCGGACATCTTTCACCGACGACGTCGACACCGAGACTAAATGCGTTTGTTTCCTGAAGTCAATGATCAAAATCCTTTCACTTTCGTTTCATGTCAGCGTTATTTCTATCAGCGTCATCAGGTTATACAACTGTGGCGAAAACATAACTCTGTTGACGCCAGAGGGGATTCAACACAAACTCATTTTAAATATCAGCTGACTCTGAAATAACTTTTATATTAAATGACTTCTGTATGGAACAACTTTGCAAGTTGTTAAATGAGTGATTTTATGAATACTATGAAATTTATAATAATTTTAAATTAGAATCTTTTTTATTGACTGATGCAAATACTTACAATACATTAAGACATGCACTATAAAATGTCGAAGGGCAACTAGTGTGATGATTGAACTCTTTTTTATTACAAATATTTTCATTAAAGATTAAAGCCCGGCACACTGAAAACATTTTGTTTTTTTGCAGATAAAAAACTTTTTACCATTACCATACCCACTCTGCTGTGATTGGTCAAGCATCAAGTTTCATCGCCGTTCAGTACCTATCCACGAAGTTTCCACCTCCAAGGGACTTGTTGTATAAACAAAGCGGGGCGTGATTACAGATGGAAGGAGGAGTGAAGCCAGTATTATGTCATGATGGACTCCATTCTCGTAACATCTCGTTCACCCAGATTTCGGACCATAGAGAACTTTATAAAGTTATAAGTTGAAAACATGGTCATGATGAGGGACTTACTTCATCTTGGAGGGGAAGACTTCAAAATTTAAAGAGAGTTGGAGTTTTCACATTAGTTGAACTCTAAAATGCGTGTAATGGCTGAAGCTAAGGTTGAACGAAAAAGACATACAATGATCTTTTTTTTACACAACGCTACAAAACAACATGCTGAAACGACTTAAATTACTCAACAGAACCAAACCTTGCACTTGAAGTTTTATGAGCAGATCTTGTGACCAAATGATTTCGTCATAGAGACATAGATGGATGAAATGAAATTCCAATAGTTTAGAAGGAATAATCAAAACACAACAAAATAGTTTCTAGGAATTTTATTCATTTGTAAATCCAGTGAGACAGTCCTTCGATTATATACGTGTCACTTCATAGGTTATACAAATGTATTATTGATCGATATCAATGTACTTGATAGAGCAGCTGTGATCATCTCTTTTTAATTTGTTTCCCAAATGTCTGATATACCTCTTATGTCTCAACAGTCATGGGAGATTTACATGTTGAAGATCAGGCTTATTCGGCTGCATTGTCTTCACCTGCAGAGACAACGAGACTATTGTAAGTATGTGTATTTGCAACCAGGAGACTTACAACCACAAAGAAACACGATTAGGCTTTAAATGGTACATATAATGGATTCAGTTTTGATGCTTTAGCATTAAAGGATTCAATATTTACTATTGTCATTCCTGGCTTGAAGGCTGAACAGTTTTAACTTGCAGTGGAATTATGATTCAAATCTCTGTAAATATTTAACCTTTAGGAGCAGAGATCTTTATCTACACAGTTGCAGGGCACTTAAACAAATCATTACTCAATGGCTTGAAGCCTTCAGACATGGACTACTTGAGGGTAACTTTCCTCGACTGATCTTTGCAGTACTCATTTTACTGTAACAACACTAACTGTTTGCTTGAGGAAAATATAAAATAAAAAGTCAAATATAAATAGTCTGGTTAATACATGTAATGACAACTTCCTGGTAGAGATTAAAAAGATAGTGTGTGTTTACGTACAGTCAGGTTTAGGTGGAGGTGGTGGTGGAGGAGGGGTAGGTGGTGGAGTGCAGGTGTAGGACACCTCCAGGTATCTGGTCTGCTCCACGCAAGGATATTCCCCAAACACAAATTCAGTCACAGGAACACTACAGGACCGTTTGCCTGCACAGCTGAAGAATACAAGATCACATTTTCATGTCATTATCTGTCAATAAAAATATCAGAACATTTAAAACGAATTACCTAACAGATTTGGATTAGTAACATTTCACAATTACTCTGAACTGCACATGGCCTTGTGTTTTCTTTCTTATATTTTTAGGGTTAAATATGAAAGGGGAATGAGCTCATTTGTTAACTCCTATCAGTCATTGTTTATCAAAACACTTAAAAGCATATAAGAAATCAAAAATACAATACATCTACTTTAACTGCTGTTGTAGGCGTCTGTATCCTATTGATCTCAGTAAGGAGTTCATTGTTCTGCGGAGGACATAATGAATGCTGCCATCTAGCATCCGGAAGTTTTAATTGCAACACAAAAATAAACAAACGCTTTGGATATTTGCATGTTAAATTAAAATTAATATCGAATTGTTTCATTTCAAACACACTTGAATTGTAAACCATTAAAGGAATGAAAATGTTGCGATATAACGGCGTATTTCGATTTCTATCACCCTTAGTATCAGTGGATCAGTTTTTGACTCACAGATCCTCCACCACCATCTCAGCCCAGGGGAAGGTGCAGAAAGTGTCCGCTCCATCATCTGGATGTCGTTTTCCCTCACCGCACCTGGTCCCAACACCAACCTTGTACAGGATGTGCTCCAGCTTGATTTTATGATCCACCTCTGCAGGAGACAAACACCACAGAGAGGTCAGTCCGCTCTGTTTCTTACACCTAATGTTCTCAACACATAAGGTCGGAGCACCAGAGATACTATACATATTTTCTATTGGCTGAAACACACGCAAAGTATTCTTACCACATGACATCTCAGCAGTTGCATTGTGACAGGCGTAGAGAACCTCTCCCTCTGGTGCACAAAAGATAGACCAATTGAAAAAGCTCAAAATAAATCCCTAATAGTAGTTTAATGAAGCCTGACTCACCTGCAGCACGAGGGAAGTACCAAGCTGCCGCCAGCACTGGAAACAGTCAACAGACTTTGTTTTAAATCATTTTTTATTCAGATGAATCATAACATCTGTTTAAGAAGTCATTATTTATATACCTTGTGTTTTGTACTTATTGTATCTTGATAATACAAGCCTGCTGCATATTCTACTTCCAATTTCTTTCTAGTATTCTTCTTTTTGTTCAAAGTACTTCTGCCAGGAAGAATACTTCTGCTATGGTTTCTACTGCCTCAACCACTACTTTTAGAAATTTGTGCAGCTACCTTTACGACTAGTACATCCTTTTGCAAAAATAACTGCTACTACTACTGCATTTAACACATTTTAAGTATGTTGTTGATAATATTTGTTTGCAAACTATATTAAATTATTTAATTACTCAGGACAAGCTTGACTGGTGAAATAGGTAATACAAATGTATACCATATTAAATCTATATTAGATAAGGATAATTTTCAGAATTGCAGCTCCTTTTCTCATTGTGTCGCTTAAAATCCCTTCATGTTTTTTTAAGTTATTTGATTTTCAAATTTCCTTTTACATGTAAGCAAAGCCTTGTATTTGTATATCTATTTAAATAACTGTTAAATAAGTCCATATTGTGGTGTTTTTCCCAAAGGAGATCTCCTGAGGGATCAATAAAGTGTATCTATTTATTTTAGTGGATTGCAGTTTATCAAGGTTGGACTCAGGAAGCAGTTTTCCTATCCTTTTTTAAACTTAGCACTATTAGAATAATAAACCAATTTTAACCTGAACAGATCAATCAGATAATAAAAAACATTAGAGACAATGTTAAGACAGAAAAAAAAAAGAAATAAAAAGCTGTATCAGCAGTAAAGTTTAAGATGAGCAGGATCTGAAAAATAAAGTATTTTAAGGCATCGAGTTCATTTTAACTTAGGATCCAAAAGTGATTATTTTTATGTGCTAAGGACAATGTTTTGGCTGCTATTAACGTCTGGATTAAATTGACGTTTTTTTTCAACTTGGAAAAAAATCTTATACTTGTCACATACATTTTCAACCTTTTTTTGCTAAATGCTAAATTAAGGTGCTACTATGAAATTATGTTATGTAAAATATTTATTAAATGTAGGATAAGAAAGAAAATCCAAGCGGAACAGCAGAGTTGATACTCACGGCTAAAGGCGACCAGCCTTAGTGGGACCATCTTGGCGTCTCCTCTTCTGTCTTTGGCTTGCTGTCAGTTTAGTAATGTCTGCAACTTTACAGACATCCAGGTATTTATGCTTTCGTCCTGACAGCAGACATGCCGACGCCTGTCCCACCACTGCAGGCATGCAGGGCCTTCTGGCCCAGATGTGATGACCACGTAAATCACTGCAGGAGTCTTGTTTAATTTTGCAGGTTTCAGGAGCTTTTCCTTCCTGCTGTGCTCTTTTAACGTGTCACATCCCAGCTGCTCCTTATGCTTTAAAGTCCTCATTAAGAAGCTCAAAGGATCATTTGACAAGGAACATCTGGACACAGTGGGAAGCTGTTTGGGTTTCGAAAGCTCTTCAATAAAACGTATGCCTTGCATTGTACTCATTAGAATAACTACATCAGAAAAACTTTTTCTACTACTGCTCCTTCTATAACTCAGTATTTCCTGTACACTATACTGGCTACTTTGTTTTGGCATTCCACGCATGGTTTACCCGCCAGCATCTTACACCCTTCTGGACTGTTTCTGGCCCCTCTTTGCACATCTTGTCTGCTATCTTGCAATGGGTGGTAGATCTGGGCCCATATTGCTCTGGTGTTTAAGGCCTGTTCCTGTTGCACCTTGATGACTGTCTATCAGTCCAACCCACTCCAGCAACGGTAGTATTTGCTCATATCAGCCACCTCAACTATTGTTGGTGGTACATCTGGTTAATCCTCTCGTGGTTTTCAATTGTATCAGACATTAACTTATTATCATTCATCTCAGTTGAGGCTATCTTCCTGAATTTGAGGTTTGTCCAGCCTATTATTCCAGTAAGGTATCTGATCACTGATAGGGCATAGCTGTCAGGCCATCCTTTTGCCTTTGAGATGACTTCTTTGGACTTTTCTTGCGGTTGCTGCTTTCCTACAAGGTTACTGTGGATGCCATTTCCTGTTCCCTAACCACCTGATAGTGTGGGTAAATGTCTTACTTACACTTGGTGTACATCAGCTGGTGTTTTGCTCCCCTGGTATTTTAAGTATTTTTTTTTTTTTTAGTGTCATGTATTGATCTATGGGAGGTCCAAGCAACCTTCGCTGTAATGCCTTTACATGTTGTTGAGAGGCAGGTGATTGGGTACATTTTTATCTTAAAAAAAAAGAATTAATTCCATTATACTCAGGAAGCTGTACAATACTTAAATAGGAATGTCAACTAGCACCGCCAAGTGGCCAAACAAGTACTAAATGACTTAAAAATATCATAATTTTCAAAGTCTCATTAAGAATGGTCCAATTGACCAATAGTCAGGAGTGGAGGGGCTTTGGTTGGCAGACATAAATCAGGAAGAAGAGCTGTATAAAAGTTCAGTCCTTCGGTCCTGGTTCCAGTGAAGACGGATTGTCTCCAATTTCACGTTTTAAGATTGTGACTGGCTCTCCTCGGATCTGGGATCCTGTCACTGTCCTTATGTGGCCTTAAATATCCTTTATATATTCATGCAGGGTGTTTTGTCTTGTTGCATTCCCTCCTAATAAAAACTAAAATTGGGGCAAGATGGCCTCGAACACAAACAAAATCAGAAGTTATTCCTAGAGATGTGTGAGTTAAATTGAAAAAAGAGATCCAGATCAACCTTCAAAGAGATTCATATATTATTGTATTATTCAACCACAAAAAGAAACCTGTGTACAACAAACATCTACATTTCATATTGTAAATCATTCTGTAAAAATAATTCAACCAATAAAATCATGGGAGAGTTAACCTCAACATAAAATTAATCAAAAGTACAAATATTAAACCTCCACTTTAAACCAGTTGTATTTAATTTGATTAAAGGGCAATTTAGAGGGTTTTGTTTGACTGGTATAAAATAGTTTTTTTCTTAGATTTAAACATAATAGTGATGTTAGTAACATAGCAGTAAATAATGAACAATATGTAGGTATATTGAATTTCATCCTCTGGTGTTTCTGAGGATGATATCGTTAGTACGTTTGGTGATAATTTTGTTAGTATAACGTACATTTGTCAAACTGAGACTTCTGTGTCTGTCTTGAATCCTCTGTTTCTCCTGGCTGACATGTTCTTTGTTGTTTTATTTTGCTATCCAACCCCGACGTGTGAAGTTGTGAAGGTATCTGTTTTGACATTTTCTGAGCATTGCCATCCTTGAAGGATTCTTTATTCAGAATTAGAACACGATGGAATGACTTCTCACTGAACATTTCACGAACCCTGCTGAACATTTTTCTTCTTGCTCTTTGAAGTCGTCAGGCTGGAGGACCTGCAGGAAAACATGAGGCCCTGGATCAGAGACTTCCACAAACTATTTTACAAAGTCATCATATGAAGATAGACTTGTCATGTTGTTGTTATACAGATCTGGAGTGTTAATGAGCAAGAGTTAGTCTTCACGGAACTCTTGAAACTCATGGTTCAGTGTTTGGCAGTAAGATATATTTCTTTTGTGTGGGCCATTACCCAGCAGAGCAACCCTCAGTTCTGACACTGAAAGACTAGAAGAGATTGTTGTTGAGACACAATTTCAAATGTTGGGGAAAACAGAAACTTTCTAAAAAGGGAAATATCATTGAGAAAGTGCTCCATACTTCATTTGGTGAATAGCCTTTATCAGTCATAAAATACATTTATATTCTAGTGACTCATAAATCAACAATTTATGGGTCAGTTTTACTCACTTGTTGGTGGCAAAAAGTTCATACCATCTAAGTCTCCTCATATTGCACCCTTGAAAACTATGAAAACAGCAACACAGAGCAACAATTTAAATGATTCCATGATAGATGGATAGATTGATGGATGGATAGATAGATAGATAGATAGATAGATAGATAGATAGATAGATAGATAGATAGATAGATAGATAGATAGATAGATAGATAGATAGATAGATAGATAGATAGATAGATAGATAGATAGGTTCTTAATTTCTTTACATTTTTTGAATAAATTAATCAAAAAATGAAACCAACAGTCTTATAAATCAATGGAAAACGTTTGTTTGCCTGTTCATCTTTTGATTTAAAGAGGCACAAGACTCAGAAGCATTGTGCCTCTTTAATTTAGTGTGCAAGATTAATTCTTGTTATTCAACATATCTTGGATTCCATTTCCATCACCATCCCTTCGCCCTACCCACAAAAACTTGGCAGAAGCACCATCACCAAAGTGCGTTCACTAAAATGCTTGAACCAGGAAAACAATCCTTGCCTTCTACCTACTCAAACTTATGATGTGAAATACGACATTATGGTATTGAAGTTCATCTTCATAAATGTGTTTAACTTTATGAAAAAAATCTGACATTTTTCAAAACTTTATTTTTACTCTAAAAATCAGCAAATAAAGCTAAAAGCCTCATTTTAAATTACTCACTTTTTTTCTGACTGCTGAAGAATATAACTGCTTGAGTACTGAAGCGCACCAACAAAGTTACTTCATCTTCATCTTCTCTGTCTGACTTCGAACTGATCAGTCTGGCTGGGGCCATCACTGTCAACATTTATTTCTGATTGAAACCATAGACCTCTACCAATCCTTATGTTATTTCTATTGTGATTTCGTTTTTTTACCCAATATAATTTCCCCAGATTAAATGTATGATTCAATACTTTTTCTGCATCTAAAATAGCATTAAATGCAATGAGCTCAGTAGGACAGCAGGTGGCAGTACCGCTCCTTCAACAGCAGCACCATCGTAAGTAATTATTGTTTGTAAAGCGCCTTTCACATGTTAGTAATATCTCCCAATAATTCAATATTATTTCATTCATTTTTTAAGTTGTTTTCTTCAAATTAAATCAGTTTCATGTGTATATTGACATTATACACAGAACTTTTCTTTTCGGCTGTTAGTGACTCCTTATGGAATTTTTATTTTGTTTTGTACAGGATAGAGGTGATGTTCACTTCCCACTTCAGGGAGATCGTTGTTCACAGGAAATTGAATCCACGGCTGTCACAGAACTGTTGCTGATGGTGAGGGGGGAGCAGTGGTGGGGGGTTCGCCTCCTGAAATCCACTGTCATCTACACAGTCTTTGCAAGTTTGGCTCCAGGTCACTGGACCATTATTTACCATTATTTGACCATTATTTAAACCAAAGAAAGTGTAAGCATTTTAATGGCATACGAATATTGGAAATATTCAGTATGACTTTTAGAGCTATGTTTTTATTTGAGTCTGAATATGTACTTCTATGTTCAAAGGTGTTTTTGTGTCCTTCCCTTTGGGAGCAGAGATGCATGTTTTTTCTCCACCTTCCCACCTTTCCTTCACCGACTTCACCTTTCCTTCACCGACTTCACCTTTCCTTCACCGACTTCACCTTTCCTTCACCGACTTCACCTTTACTTCACCGACTTCACCTTTACTTCACCGACTTCACCTTTCCTTCACCGACTTCACCTTTCCTTCACCGACTTCACCTTTCCTTCACCGACTTCACCTTTCCTTCACCGACTTCACCTTTACTTCACCGACTTCACCTTTACTTCACCGACTTCACCTTTACTTCACCGACTTCACCTTTCCTTCACCGACTTCACCTTTACTTCACCGACTTCACCTTTACTTCACCGACTTCACCTTTACTTCACCGACTTCACCTTTCCTTCACCGACTTCACCTTTCCTTCACCGACTTCACCTTTCCTTCACCGACTTCACCTTTCCTTCACCGACTTCACCTTTACTTCACCGACTTCACCTTTACTTCACC
The DNA here is from genome assembly GCF_982586985.1 of Callionymus lyra. NCBI lineage: Eukaryota > Metazoa > Chordata > Actinopteri > Syngnathiformes > Callionymidae > Callionymus > Callionymus lyra. Next base: position 49,915,900 of record NC_141818.1, on the reverse strand, counting down.
GACTTCACCTTTACTTCACCGACTTCACCTTTCCTTCACCGACTTCACCTTTCCTTCACCGACTTCACCTTTCCTTCACCGACTTCACCTTTCCTTCACCGACTTCACCTTTCCTTCACCGACTTCACCTTTACTTCACCGACTTCACCTTTACTTCACCGACTTCACCTTTACTTCACCGACTTCACCTTTCCTTCACCGACTTCACCTTTCCTTCACCGACTTCACCTTTCCTTCACCGACTTCACCTTTCCTTCACCGACTTCACCTTTACTTCACCGACTTCACCTTTACTTCACCGACTTCACCGACTTCACCTTTCCTTCACCGACTTCACTTTTCCTTCACCGACTTCACCTTTACTTCACCGACTTCACCTTTCCTTCACCGACTTCACCTTTACTTCACCGACTTCACCTTTACTTCACCGACTTCACCGACTTCACCTTTCCTTCACCGACTTCACTTTTCCTTCACCGACTTCACCTTTACTTCACCGACTTCACCTTTCCTTCACCGACTTCACCTTTACTTCACCGACTTCACCTTTACTTCACCGACTTCACCTTTACTTCACCGACTTCCCCTTTACTTCACCGACTTCACCTTTACTTCACCGACTTCACCTTTACTTCACCGACTTCACCTTTCCTTCACCGACTTCACCTTTCCTTCACCGACTTCACC